>NW_020954652.1:16326141-16372045 GCF_900497805.2 Vombatus ursinus
CTATTCCATGTTGCTTTCCCATAAAGATAATAACCACATAGCAATATAGTATATGATTACCAACAGATCATTACAGTAGCAGAATTCCCAAGACAGTAAATAGAGATTTAGGTTCAATGACGACCCAGGTTCAGTCCCTGCCTCTGACACATACTGACTGCAAGTCCCTAGGTAAGTCATGCAACCTCTCAATCCTGTAGGCAACTGTCTAAGACTCAGTTGTAGAGAAGGGGTCAAGTTTTATTGGTAGAGGAAATTTCCTGATCAGAAAGTTCCCTTTATCAATAAAATCCTATGACTAGTCCAAAGATTGGTCAATTATCTTTAGGCTTTTTTCCTCCATCCTATTTCCTCCACCCCATTTCCCCCCTCCATTTGTACAGTTTTTTTCAACTATCCCATTAAGGGACAGATCAAACTATGGCAAGTATTTTTTATAAAAATTACAAACTTAGAAAATCAGAGGTCAATTTAAAGAGTGAGTTTGAATTATTTCATGGGAGAAAAGGAATCATCACTGATTAATAATCCATTGTTTGTTCCAACATGATTATTTCTAACTCATGGTCTCCAAGTGATCACAAGAGTTTTAGCAGGAGATTATAAGGATTTTGCTGCCCACTCATGAGGATGCCTCAAAAAGGGTTCTTCAAAAATGGATCAAAGGCTGTAATTTCCATGCCATTTCTGTCCAATTTCCTTTTCTCCTAATGTTTTCATTTTTTTTGAAATGGCTATGATTGCAATCCAATTTTGCCCACACAGCACTACATGCCTAAATGAACCATTTATCACAAACTTTTTGTCTTTTTGATGCTTGTGATTTTATTTGCTTGGAAATCTTTCTCATTAATGTTTACCACTCAAGCTGCATTACAATTACCTCTAGTAATTACTACCTGTAGTGGTTTATATTATTCTCTTCTCCAGATGCAGCATCAAAAGTTCTATTTCCAACCAATTACACATTAGTGTTGGTATTCATTCCTTCTTCACTAAATAAGGATTCCCATACACACTCTTGAATGATTTCAAGTTGGACTTGTTCTGACTTTCATATTCTATAAAAAAATCCTCAAATCCCAATACCAATATTTTCTATTCCCTATCACCTTGGAAAACTGACTTTATTCTTAAGCTTGCTAATGAAATCTTGGCTAGCTCCTCTAAGCTTTCTTCCCTGAAGTGACTTGGTAGAACTATTGCTTAAGAACTGATTACCATTTTATGAGTCACAGTCACCCAGCCATCCAAGTGAAATATTGAAGATGTTGGTGAATCACAGCCAACGGCCAAGCCACTTTCCTTGCCTATTCACTAGCTGACAGAGTATCTAAGTTTTGTTAATTTGACCGAAGCATCCAAATATTACGTTCAATTTTGATACTTTTTTCTCTAGTAATCAAAACTGTAATGTGATTATTGTGATCCAATTTACAAAAACAAGTAAAAAAAAAAAACAAAAGCATGAGCCAGGTTCCCCATTTTATATTGACTACTATCAATTCTAACCGGTAGCAAGGTTTTTCCTTCCTTCATAATACTAAATCTGCCTCTTTGCAACTTTTACCAATTGTTTCTAGTTCTTTCCTCTGCAGCTAAATAGAAATTGCCTTAGGGTCTAAATAGTAAGGATTTATCAAGTTCCTACTGTGTCACAGGGATAATATTAGATTCTGTCTTAACAGAGTGCTTTCCTCCTCTTAGCTCTGTGAGGTTTTTGTTGTTCTTGTTGCTATTTAGTCATGCCTGACTCATGACCTCAAGGACCATAGCATGCCAGGCCCTTCTATCATCCATTATCTCCTGAAGTTTTCCAAGTTCATGTTCTTTGTTTCTATGACACAATCTATCCATTTCTTCCTCAGCTGTGCCCTTTTCCTTTGCCTTCAACCTTTCCCAACATCAGACTCTTTTCAAATGAGTCCCATCTTCTCCTTATGTGGCCAAAGTATTTAGGCTTCAGCTTCAGTGT
Source organism: Vombatus ursinus (assembly GCF_900497805.2). Taxonomy (NCBI): domain Eukaryota; kingdom Metazoa; phylum Chordata; class Mammalia; order Diprotodontia; family Vombatidae; genus Vombatus; species Vombatus ursinus. The sequence goes on from NW_020954652.1 coordinate 16,328,117, forward strand.
TTGGCCTTCCAGTGAATAGTCTGAATTAATTTCTTTAATTACTGATGAATATGGTCTCCTTGCTATCCAAGGGACTCTCAAAAGTCTTCTCCAGCACCATAATCTGGTGAAGTAGGTACTGTTATTATGTGCCTTATTTTATATACAAGGAATCTGAAGACTGGAGTGGTGGAATAACTTACCTAAGATCTCACAACTGGAAAATGGCAGAGCTGGGATTCAAACCCCACATCTTATGTCTACAAGTTCAGATGCTGAATTTCATAATTCACCCACAAACATTTATTAAGTGCTATTATGTGTTCTATAGGTAAGTATATTAAATCTGTATACTTTGCTTTGAGGGAGGAGAAAGTGAGGCTGGTGACTTTGCACAACCCTCCCTCACTTAAATCCAATTTACAAGCATGTCATGGTGTCATCTCCCTGATGTCATGGTCCTCTTCGAGAATGAAGGACAAACAACAGCCACCTTAGTGAGTACTGGAACTGTCCAGTTGGGCAACACAGCTCTTCTTTCATACCCTTACCTGTGGGTGCCCAAAGAAATGCAAATTTTGATCCCTGAAACCTCAGAAGATTTCTTGGGGTCACAGGCTATATTTCTTTCTTAGGGAACATACCTTAAACCCAAATAACTCTGATTCTCATTGATTGGTCAATAATAGGTCCCAGGCCAAGCCTCACTTGGTCAGTGGGCCCAGATTGGCTCAGAGTGAATGTAAATAGCAATTATTTCTGTTTTGGCCAGAACCCTGAGGGTCTTCCCCTCCCAGATTGACTTTCTTTCTTTCTTTCTTTTTGACTAGGTAAAAAAGGCCTCCTTCTCTGCCTCATTTCTTACCTAGCCTTAATCACGGAAAGGGCACTGCCTTAGTCAAACTGAGACCTGTTAAAGACCTTAGCTTAAAAAGGCCAAGGTCTCCCACTTGCATTCAGAGCCATCTTCAGTCATCCTGATATTTATCTCAATACTGGACCCAGATGGCTCAGGAGGAAAAAGTAAGACTGGTGACTTTGCATAGCCCTCCCTCACTTAAATCCAATTCACTTGCATGTCATGGCATCATCTCCCCGATGTCACGGTCCTGTTCAAGAATGAAGGACAAAAAACAATAACAACACCTTTGCTTTGAATACATGAAGTACAGATCTCACATCACTTACATTCATCTGCTATCATCTTATATCAGTAGAACCTATTCATATCAGCTCTAGATTTTTCCCTTGACTCAAAAGAGGATACATTGCTATGGACTAGTAGGTCTTGGAAAGCACTAGCTATTCTTCATGTAGGTTCAATGATAAACTGTTAAAATAGTCCAACTTCAGCCATCCTCTTAAAATTAGGGGTCACTTTTGAGGTGGACAGGGTGCTAAGCTTGAACTCCCAAGGTGCATAACTCTTCTCATCCTGTATCATTTTTTTTTGTAGATATTTAACCTACAACATTTCATGTTACCAATTTTTCAAGGGCAAGTGGGGCAGTGAGGCTGGTTCAATGCTGTAACATTTACTTTCATTGATTTAGTGTGGCACAAAGGAAAGAATATCAGGTTTGGAGTCAGAGTATTTGGGTTCAAGACTACTTATTACCCTATGATGGTGGACAAATCACTTAGCCTTTCTTGGACTCAGCTTTCTTATCTGTAAGAAGAGGACTTGGATTAGTTGGTCTCTAAGACCTCTTTCAGCTCTATCTATGATTCTATATTCCCATACCAGGCAAGAGGCATCATGATTTAGTGGATAGAAGTCAGCTCTCAGGTCAGGAAGATCTGGGTTCAAATGCCCTGCTTCTGACACATATTAATTATGGAACCATGAATAAATTACTCTCAGTGAGTTTAATAAGTTTTAAGATTGTAGGTTAGAGATGAGTTGCTAATTTGTGTTACTGTTGGGAGTTTCTATGATGGGGAAACTTCATAACTTTGGGCAAGAGACTAGGGTAGGAACAGGGAATATAAAAGCATATGCAACAGAGATCTATTTTTAAAGAACTTTACAATCTAAAAGGTGGGAATGATGTGTACGCAAGTACCTATGAAATAAGAAAGACTTTAAAGGCAAAGTACTATGAGAAATTTGAGGAGCCAAAGATACTTTTCTCCTAGGGCCATAAGGAGGGTTCAAGGAAGGTCTTATGGAAGATATGGAATTTGAGTCCAACCTTGAAGACAGAGACAGTCATTCTTGGGCAGAAGTAGGGGACAGAAACAAGGAGATTCCATTCCAGGCCTGGGAAATGATATGGGCAAAGGAGATGGCAGGATAAGAATGAGGAACAGAAAATAGTACCTCTTGGGTAGGAAATAAAAGGTAATATGGAAAGGTACATAGTAGACAGATTTCTAGACATCCTAGAATGTCAAGGTCAGGGTTTTATACTTTATTCAGCAGGTAATGGGGTCCCACTGAAGGCTTTTGAGTAGAGGAATGATAAGATAACACATTCTACTCTGAGAAACAATACAAAACTCAGAAAATAATCACAGTAAAAGTTTGTATTAAATAAAACTTTCTATTATTGCGATCATTTGCACAGTGACTATGGTAATCATTCAGGAAACATTTTCTAAATTCATAGATTTAAGCTGCTTGGTGGCAGGGATATTTATTTTTGTTTTTGTAGCTCCAGTATGTATCATAATACCTTGCACAGACAGGCTTTTAATAAATGTTGGATTTATTTGAAAGGACAGTCTATGAAGTGATAAAGGTTACATAAAACATATATGCATGCATAGACATATGCACATATATGTAAAACATAGGAGTTTACATATAGAACATTTACATAGACTCACAAAACATATATGCATATGTAAATTGATACTGCTCCTACTGAGATGTTTGAACTTTATATAAATGATATTATAAAAATACTCTCTTAAAAATTGGGACAAGAAGACGCAGTGTTGGCAAATCTAAAAACTGATGCGTTATTAGCTCCTCATGGCCCCCATTCTAGAATATTAAGAGAATTTGTTATCAAAATGTCTAAAGCACTTTGGAGAAGACTGGAAAAGAGCAGACTAGTTATTGATTTTTTAAACAGAATGGAAATTGTTGCCCTGGAAAGTCAGAAATCAATGATTAGCAAATTGATGAAGCAAATGTTGAAAAAAGAAGTTCTAAGCAACTCAAGGTCAGTGAAACCATATCCAATAAATAACTTGGGCATCAAAAAGTGTGTCAGAAAAAATTCACAGTAGTTTTCAGTAGTGAGTGAATATGAGAATAAAAATGTCACCAAGAGAATAGACTGACATAACTAAAATGATGATACTTTTCAGATCATAGGAGAATTAAAGACATGAAAATCTTTTCCTATATCTCTACCAAAAATTCACTGGAAAACAAATGAAAACCTTGGAAAATTAAAAATTTCCAGCAAGTTCTTTTTCCTAGTAGCATATAAGCACCACCAAGGCAGATATTGTTCTTTATTTTGTCTCTATATCTCTAATATCTAGCATAGATATTGCAATGCCTTAAAGATAATAGGTGCTAATAAGTGTTAATTGAATTGGATTTCACTTCTATGGCACCAACTAGATAAATTTTTATTTTGCTAAATTGACTGACTTCTGATCAGAGACTGGTTATTTTGGCATTACTGTATCCACAGTCTTCCTAGGAAGATGGTAGGAATTTGTTATTCTAATTACATTTCTACTTGCTCGAGAAATCCTGAATGAATAAGTCAACCTGCCTTAGCAGCTGTTATTATGGTGATGACACCTTCATTAAGAGGGCAACAATGATTTTGTTGAACAAACATTTAACTGAGATTCAAGAGAAGAACCATAACCAGGGCCGAGTAACTAAGGCTTTGTCCTTTAGTTACTGTCCCGGAGTAGGTTTGTCAAGGCATTTCATGGAGTATCTTGTGCTCCTCAACTGGCTTAAGCTGTGGAGTATAATCTGGTGTCCTCTTTAACTCTCAAACTGCCAAATTCATTGCCCTGTCACTGGGGCAGTCCTTTCCCCAAGCCTATTATCTCTCCTCCACCCCCCCCTCCTCCCACTTTCCTCCTGGTCTGGCTGAGGTAAGGGCCAGACTCTTGGGGATGGGTCACTCTATGTCCAAACTTGATTCTACTTACAGTTGGACTGTCCTTTGCATTACTATCACTATTTAGATTCCCACCACCAATAGCAATATGCAAATATTCCCTTCCCGCTCCAAGGCAAAAAAATATCTACTTAACAGCTGCATTCAAGAGAGTAATGCTCTAACCCCATTTCTGCAACTATCCTGCTGTGTAAATTTGGGGCAGTTACTTTATCTTTCTGGGCCTCAGTTGCCTCATTTATAAAATGAGTGGGATAGACTAATTGATTCCTACAAGCCTGTCCAGTTTCACATCAATATGTTAATGAACTGTGAATTCACTAATGTGGTAAATTCCCCCCACTGACACAACAGTCTAAAACTTAAAATTTTATACAACTGCTCAAAGCTGAGAGGTTGAATTACTTTTCCAGGTCAGATAGGTAATTATCCAATGTCAGAGATACCTTTGAATCAAGGCCTTTGTGATTCCAAGGTCAATACTCTATTGACCATGCTATCAATATCTATAAATATAATTATACTTGTATATCATATCATATGTTGTATCATATCACCTTTCTGACTATCTATCCATCCATCTACCTGCCCACTCATCTACCTATCTTTCCTAGGATCAAGTTTCCAAGGGTGAAAAATGACTTTAATTTTCTGATCAATGAATGCCCCTAGTAGGAATATTTTGAGAAATCATATTTGTAGGTTCTCACATACAGACGAAGGTAAGGTAGTACCATCATTTGCATCTTTTGCTTGCCAATAATTATTCAAAGCAGAATTAAAAATGACTTTAGCATATTATCAACAATTATAAATTTGCTAGTCAGTTGCTTAATATCATGGCACATTTTACTGGTGTATAAAGTATTTAAGTCATATGTCATATAGTTGAAGACTTTAGCTTTAGGGATCACCAAATCTCAAGTCTGGGTTAAAACTAATGAAAATTTGGAAAATGACATGTTTAACTTACTAATGAGATGTGGAAAATACACTATAGTGGAAGGAGAGGATGAAGACAAAAGCGGAAGATACAAATAGACAGGACAACACAATATGGGAAAATATAGCCTGATAGAAGGGGACCTAAAAAGAGGTAATAGTAACATGGAAGGCAATAAAAGCAATTAAATGTTTTTGATTATACAAGCTATAAGACTCTAGGCAGTTGGCATTCTTATAACTTTACCTTTTAGCTTAAAATTTTTTATTTTTAATTTAATTTTGTTTTTCCACTTAATAGTATTTTTTCCAATTACATGTAAAGATGATTTTCAATATTCACTGTTATAAGATTTTGAGTTCCAAGTTTTTTCTCTCTCCCTCCCTCCCCCCTCCTTTTAGCTTTTCTACTTAAATCTGAATAGGAATCCTACTTCAGCTAGAGGAGACTTATTAATGGATCATATACCAGTCCTAAGTAATTTAAGGAGCTTTTGAAACTACTACTACCACCACCACCACCACCACCACCACTACTACTACTACTACTACTATAGAAAAATTTTAGCTCCTCCATTAAAAAAAATTCTCCTTGGCTTCATTATGCTCTTTCCAGTTTAGCAAAGTTTTTTGGGTTATCTTTAGGGCCTAATATGTAATGTTTTTGCTTTATTTCCTGTGACTGAGATGATTTTGGTTAAGTTTGCCCTCTTTTTCCTCACCCTGTATTCTCCTGATTATTCTCCTCCGTGACTGAATGCTCCTTCTCAGTCTTCTTTAATGATCACCATCCATCTCTGACTCATTAAGCATGGATATCCTTTAGGCTTATGGTTTTGGTTCTCTTCTACATTTTTGTTAAGGGTGTTACCATTCTCTAGGTCTTATATCATACCTGATTCTCCCCTCTCCACCTTTTACATCTAGTCACTGACAGTCTTGTTAGGTTTATCAAAGCCAGAGGATCCCCTCTGAATTCATGCCATCTAATCCTAACTGGGGCCTCACTACTACATGGCAATCTTCATCTTCTTCTCTGTTTGATTCCCAATCACATTTCCAGGGTATGATTCTCCTCTCTTCTGTTTAAATTCCACACTCAACTTTCTCAGCAAATGACCTCATATTACCATACTGAGAAAATCAAGAACATTATAGATGAGCTTCTTTGTTTCTCCTATTTTATATTTTAAACCCCACCACATTTTCACCTGTCGTCTCTTACTCCAAGCTCTGAGTGAAAGATGCTTTGCCAATGCCTATACCTCCACATGTGCCATCAGTTCCAAACCCTCCTATCTCCTAGGTAGGTATCTCCATTGACCATTTACTACCACTCTCTTCACATGTAATCATTCTCTTAGCTATTAGTTCCTTTCTGGTTACCTACAAATATACTTAGGTCTACTCTACGCTCAAAAACCACCAACAAAACAACACCTTCCCCTCCAAAAAGATCCCCACTCTTTCCCTTGTCCCTGCCATCCCCCCTTAAGCTATTGTCCTTCATCTCCTTTTATTCTGGCTAACAAAATACTGATAAGCATTTACATTTCCTAGTACTAGGAACTAGTACTTACCAGAAACTCACTTCCCAGCCCCTTGTACTCTGGATGAAATTGCTCTCTTAAAGATTACTAATAGTCTCAGTAACTATATCTGACAACCTGTACAATGTCTTCATCTCCCTTGCATTCTATGGCTTTAGACCCTGATGGCCCCCTCACCATCAAGATACTTTCTCCTCCTGCTCCTCTGGCTTCAGTGACTCTGCTTTGTTCTGGGTTTCCTCCTAAGTTTCTGGCATTCCTTCATTGTCTACTTTGTTGGGTGTGCACAGCATTTATTGTCATGTAAATTTTGTTATATGTTTATACATATGGATATTTATTTTATATATTTTGTTCCTTTATCACAATTTTTAATCACAATAATCCTATCAAAGTATTATCACCCTCATTTTTCATACAGAAAAATAAGGCTCATTAAGGAGAATAAAGTTACTTTCCCAAGTCCACATAAGTATCAAGGAGGTGAGCCAGGTTTACTAGCTCCAAGCATAATTCCATTTCCACTGTGGCATATTGCCCATAGAATCTTGCACATTTTTCCAAGTGTAAAGAAACAAACTAGGGACTTATAGAAAAGGATAGAGTTAAATATTGCATCGAACAAACCTATCAAAAGACAGTATTCTCTAACGACAAGACTTTAGGTCATATATACAATATCACATACAATATTATGTGGTATTCCATTAGGAACATGTAAAATAAATGAAACCAAGACAAAACAAAAAGCTAAAGAACAGAAATATTTAGGAAATAAAATAACTGGGTTGGCTAAGCAGGATATGGGAGTCCGGGGGTAGAATTATAAAAGCTACTCTTTGGGGAGATTATGGGTCATAACTGAAAATAGCAGAACAAAATAAATGAAAACAGGAAATTTGTGCTGAAAATCAAGATAGATTAGATGATAAGATTTATTGATCATGGGATAGTTTTTCAAGGAAACTATCATCACTTGGGATGTTAAAAACCGAAACTGAATAGACCACTAGAGGGTACATAGCCAGCAGTCAGGATTGATGACTTGTTAGTATTTTTCTATTTCAGGTTCCTATGGCTTTATGATTTTTCACCATTCACTTCTTGAATTATGACAAAGAGATTTTCTCTTTTTCACCTACAATGATATTTCCTACCAATATTTCTGCAGTCTTGTGGACGTTTTCTTTTATGAAGGTTGAAGGAATACAAGTTTCAAGCTTGAAATATTTCTTTATTTGAAGGAAAAGATTCATGGATCAGAACAAGAAAAAGAAGTAAGTTTTAAAAATGAATCCAAGTAAAAATAATCATACTTAGTGACACAAGGAAGAAGCAACTCACCTCAAATATGCAGTTTCTGTGGGGAAGAAGAATTACTCAGGAATATTGCCCTTTTTTGACATCTCTGCTTGTGAGTTGCCCAGAGAAAGATGCTCTAGATATTGAAATCTTAAATGTCTGAGGCTCCCATCATAGTGACTCTATAGCTTGTAATATGACAAAAGGGAATGGATTCATTGGATGGCACACAGAAGACTTATTTCCTCTATAACTTGAAGAGCGCAAGGGGAGGATAGATACCACTAAAATCAATCCCCTTCTCTTTACTCACATGGTCACCAGCCAGTTCGTGTTCTCATATCTCTCACAATAGCCTTTTTATTGGTCTCCCAGCCCCAAGTATCCTCTCTCTGCAATAGATCTTCCAGGTGGCTTTCAGACTGATATTTCTTAAACCCTGGTCTAATAAGGCCATTTGGCCATTTGTTGCTGAGTCATTTTCTAGCATGTCTGACTTTTCATGACTGTTTGGGGTTTTCCCAGCAAAGATACTGGAGTGGTTTGCCATTTTCTTTTCCAGTTCATTTTACAGATAAGAAAACTAAGGCAAACAGGGTTAAGTGACTTGCCCAATGGTGTCTGAGGCTAGATTTTTGAAGGGGAGTCTTTCTGATTCCAGGCCTGGCACTCTATCCACTGTGCCTCCTAGCTACCCAACAATGCCATGCACTTGCTCAAGAAGTTCCAGGGGTTGGCTCCTCGTTGCCTCTTAGTTCAAACAAAAATGAATTTATTTCTAATTTAAAGCTCTTCAATTTAGCTCCTCTCTACCTTTCCATTAATATTGCACAATAATACCCCTCCCCTATCACATAGTCTCTAATTCATCCAAATTTCTTTCCTCCAATATGAAATTTCATCTCATATCTCTGTGCCTTTGTACTGGCTGTCCCACATGCCTGGAATATATTCCTTCCTCAATTCTGAATCTTAGGCCTTTTTGACTCTTTTAAGATTCAAAACAAATGCCATCTTTCACAGGACACCTAGTCTGACCCTGCCCAGAGGAGGTTAGTTGACTTCCAAATTGCTTTGTATTTATTTTTTTTAATTTTCTTATCTATTACATGTAATTTTCATGCCCTCCCCCAATGTAAGCTCCTCAAGGTCAGGAACTGTTTTGTTTTGACATTTATTAGCATAGAACCTTGCACATAGTAGATACAATAAAAGGTGAATGAACGAATGCAGTTTATTAGCAGTGAATTGCTACTTCAGTTAAAAAAAAAATCTTGGTAAGCAAAGCCCCTTTTTTGCTAAAGTTAACTTGGATGTACCAAGCATTGATGGCAGCAGTGGGAGGACAAGGAACAATGGTCTCATTAGCTTTGTGCTCTGGCAGAGAAGTAGCACTAGCTGAAGCATAGGCTCCGGCTGGTACATCTGAAAGGAGGCTCACACTCTAAGGTTTGCATAGCTTGCAAATCACTAACTTACCATTTATCACACAAATTTACTACCAGTCCACCACCCAAGGTCATTGATATGCATGATGCCAAGGGCACTGGGTTGGATTTTAATTAGAAAAGAGCAAGGATTCCCTGCATGGGTACAAGATACCATAAAGCTGAAGCTGCTCACATTATCTGGAAGAACAGATGTGTTCTTGAAAGATAGGTAGGGAAAGAATTATTGTTGTTATTGTTCAGTCATTCAGTTGCAACTAACTCTTTATGACCCCATGGATCATATTGTTCATGGGATTTTCTTGGCAAAGACACTGGAATGGTTTGCCATTTTCTTCTCCAGGAGATTTAGGCAAACAGAGGTTAAGTGACTCATCCAGGGTCACATAGCTAGTAAGCATCTAAGATCAGACCTGAACTCAGGTCTTCCTGACTCCAGGCCTAGCACTCTACCCCATGAACCATGGAAAGAATGGAAAGAATACCCATCATCTAATTTTACATCTTTCCTATCTCAGAAACAAATGTCTGCCAATGATATACTACATTGAAACACATACTCTCTTCATCAGTAGTAATATGATGGGATGTCACTTCCCTACATGAAATTTTAGATGAGTACAAGGATGTTTACGGCCCTTCCAGAGGACTTCAGTACCTTATCACATTGGCATTAAATATGCAGAAAAACAAGCTAACTTCGCTCAGTAGAAAGGGAATGAGCAAGAGGATGATGATGGTAGGAGTTATATTACCTAAAGACTGCTGGAGTCAAAGGCCACACTCTGTGCTTTCCAGTGCCTTTTGATACAGACTAACTAAAGAGTGATAAAGTGGTAGAGGAGGTGTGTGTATCCCTGTAGGTCACCAGTTAAGCATTTAGTACAAAATTTTACTACCACTGGACAGGGGAAAATCAAGTCCATTCATTCTTACTCTTGCCTTCTGTCAATATGTTAAAACTTCTGTTTTGTTCCCCAAATGCATCAATACATTCTTCATATATTCCCCTTAAGGCTTTGCCCAGGATCTGTAACTTTAAGATAGAAGTTTCAAGTCACTTATTCTAAACCCCTCATTTTACAGATGAGGAAATTGATGTACTCCAAATTGAAGGTATTCACATAAAGTCACACAATCACTTCTGTGAACTCAGATTTTCCCATCTGTAAAATGGGAATATTAACACCAACAGCATCTTCAGAGGCTCAGATGAATTAATCATATCCATCACTTTGCAAACTTTAAAGTACTATATATATATATATATTAGTTTACTATGTTTGTCACTATAATCATGATCTTTAGAATTTAGGTATTTTTAAAATTAAAACAGGAAGTTGAAAGTGATTTATTTTTCTGATATGTGGTTTTAAAAATAAAATTTGAAGTGAAAAGGTCAAGGATGTAGGTAAAACATGACTTAAATGTGCTAAGGGAACAACACTTTGTTTGAATTTTTTTTTAAAAGCTATCTGACTATGCCAGCCCTACCACAGCTTTCAAAAGCAAAGCACTTATAATTGTGGTGACTCAATATTCTTAATATAAATGACAGTAGAACTCTAAATATTAAAACCCCTTCCCCCTTCCATTCAGAGGTAATAGTTAAGGGAAGCAAGATGGGCGAGGAATAGAGCTAAGGAAAGCTGTTGATGGGTTAATTTCGCATTCGGCTGTCTGAAAGGCGGGCTTGATAAACAGCAGAAAACAAATGCTATACAGCATAACGGAATAGAATTTTTAAAGGTCTTTTAATTAAATAATTTTCAGAATTATATGTATGTAAGGGATGCTTACTAGTAGCAATGTTCCTATGGTAACAATTGCTCCTGGAAACATAAAATGATCCAAGCAGGACCTGCTCTTAAGATTCCATTTTGAGTATATCATCAGAGAGAAATGTACATATCTCTAAATACCTAATGACCTATCTCTTTTGAGAAAGTGGGAATTTCTCAAAATCACACAAACACATAGACAGAGTAACATGATGACAATTTAGTGTCTATATTTTTAATACATATTTCTACTTTTCACATGTCCAAGGACAACTTGGGATTTAAGTCTTCCCTTTAAAATGCACCTGATGGATGCTGACATTTTTACCACGTCTTCCCTTTTTCATAAGAAATAATTTTATTTCTCCATATTCTTTCAAGTATTCTGTGGCTGAAATTGTTACCATAAATAAATGAGCCTAATATTCCAAGTACTAAATCTTATATCTATGTGTTAAGTATTTTCAATTGCAAGTGATGCAAGAAGTCTAAAAAGATTTCTGGTACTCAAGTGCCTACAAGAAACAGAAGAGACTTTATCTTGCTTTTCCAAAGACAAATGAAATCCTATGAAATCATGAGATGCCCACAGGCTCTCATTTTTCCTCATTTTACCAAAGTCCCAGCATTTGACTGATTGCATTTTCTCTCATTTCGAAGCATTTTGCCAAATGGACACATTCTATTGCATCTATCTTAGTAAGTGACACAATGCTTTCTGACATGTGACATCCATAAAGAGTCATGTTCCTGGTATCTCCTGGTTGGCATGCGAAGGTTGGCATCTCTTGTTTGAAATTTTTAGTTTACTTACACTCATCAGATGTGACTTTATTTACATCTTAAATATCTCCTAGATAATAGTCATATTTTACAAGCTGTCCTTACAACAGTATACAGTGAGGTCATTTTCCCAAGTCGTGGTAAAAGAAGGGTCTTAACTTATCTCTAATTTCTCAGTCGTCTCTTCAGAGCATTAGAAGTGAAGATTAGATTCTTACCTGGCACCAAATAGACCCTCTTTGGAATTCTGCACAAGTGTGCTGTAAAGTGAACTAGCACTGATTCTCCAGGTGCGACACTAGTCCAGGACTGACTGTTCCTTAATCACTGAACAATGGTCCTGACATTTCCTGAGGAGCTTTCCTGAGATACAAAAGTAGGCACAGCCACACAGGATTACTGCATGGTGCCTGAAACACATTTCCTCCCCGGCTTTCAGCAATTCTGCTCACGTCTCCCACAAGACAGCTACTCAAGCACATTCAAGGGCATTCCCCGAGAAACAATATGCTAATTCTGTATCTCAAACTGCTGCTAGCTAAACTGGGTCCTGATGCACATCAGAGTACCCTGAAGAAAGAAAGCCAAGACAATGACATAGACTGTTTAACCTAATGAATTATACATTCTAATGCAATGTTTTTTTTTTTAGGGTCTCATAAAGTTCCTCAGAAAATATGGGATCAGTAAGTTATTAAAAGTCATTCTGGTAACAAAAGCAATAAATATTATACTTAGTAGACCCAACTTAACATTGGCAGACAAAAAACTTCTAGTAGCCATCTGGATTTTTACTAAAGAAATAAATTGTAGCTGAGCTGGCCTCTACTATTAAAACAACCATTACCAAATAATGTATTTGCTAGATTTCTAACAGTTACATAACAAATCCTTATCAGTTCTTTCCATAGACACTCCATGCAAGATTCCTTTGATCTGTTTTGGGTCACCAGTCAGTGTGAATTAATCTAGTGAGCAACTATTTTTCATATTTTCCAAATATACGTTGATGTGTTATATAAGGAGACCAGTGTAGGTATCAGAACATTAATGGAATGAGCAAAATAAATAGCTTATCCTAGCTTAAGCCATCCACTCTATCAAATTTCCATAGTAACAAAATTCATGTATGATATCACCTTCTTGGAGCTACACAATATCCTAAGACAAATTGCAAATGTAGAGTATGTACAATAAGTAGTATTCCCAAAAGAAACTTGAAACTCAAATCATTTTTACTGGTGAGAAAAAGAGTTCCATAATGGATCAAAAATTCCTAAGTGCCATGAAAAAATATTAAAAGATAAAAGAAAAAATGTTCTGTTTAAGAAAGTGACAGAATAAAGACTTGGTGTGCACTATTTTAATCTCATCAATATACTGAGGTGAGAGATGGCAAAAATGAAAAGGTAATAAATAAACATTTGTTGAGTGAATAGAAGAAAATATGACTTCGATTGTTTCAAGAAAGAATATGATTTTATACATTTATCAAAGCAGTCACTGTGAAAAGGCATTATACAAAATTTAGTAGGAAAAAATCATAGATTTTATATATGATCTATATACATAATATATAATTTTTATATATATTCACTTATCTAGTAATTCCTCCAATAGAATATAAGTTTCTTGTAGGGGAGGGATTATGTGATTATCTGTTATTATTCCTAGCACTACTATGTGTTTTGCACATGATAGGTGCTTAATTATTACTGGTGAATTTTTGAAAATAGGCCATGTGATGATTATAACCTACCCTATATTAAAAAACTTAGAGTAAAGTATCCAATGCATTGAGTGGGTCTTCCATGAAGGACTTATGGTAGGATAAGGACAAGACTTACCCAAGAAGAAAAAGCAAGGTTGGATAATGATATTCACCATGGTGGGGGACCCCCTCCATTGATGAATTCACAGATCCACTAACTAATGTGGAAGCAAATGTGAAGATGAACAATAGAATTTTCCATGTGCCTGGCATTTTCATGACTCTGCCTACAAGATCACTTATGCATAGTCAGGAAAACTATGCAGAATTGTTTGGAGTACACAGTTTGGATGATCATGGGTAAGGTACTTAACCCTCTCTGAATGTGGGTTTGCTCATCTGGAAAATGACAGCAATAGTGTCCATCTCTTAAAGTTGTTATGAGGCTCAAATGAGATGAGATGATGGTTATAAAGCATGTTAGGAACCTGTTTTATGTGAAATATGAGCTATTTATTATGTAGAAGGAAAGAATGGGGAAAAAATGTTTTGTCCCAATACAATACTACTAGAAAAACAGTTTGGTGTAGTGGACAGAACATTGGATCTGGTATCAGGAAGACCCATGTTCAAATTCTGCCTGAAAATTTAGTATTTGTGTGATATCAGGAAAGTCATCTTACCTATGACTCAGTTTTCTTATCTGTAAAATGGCAATAATAATGTAACCTATATTATGGGGTTGTTATGAGAACCAAAAGGGATGGTACAAGTAAAGCACTCTGCAATCCTCAAGTACTGTATAAATATTAGTTACTCCTTTCCTTTCTTCATTCTCTTCCTACTAAAAATATTTTATTGAAACTATGGTGTAATGGATAGAGAGCTTGCTTTAAAGCCTGGAAGAATTTGTTTAAAGCCTTACTTCAGACACATAAGATGACTCTTAAAGATGATAAATTATAGATAATGTGCCAGTTTGACTTGGTAGAGGGAATTTCATCATCCAGGAGATCCCTGTGCAAATGAAATCACAGATCCAATCCCTATCCCAATACATATCCCATCTGAACAAGGAAGAGAAAGAACCTTGCTATCTTTTTATAATTTGGCTGAGATCATAATGACAATGATGAAATACCTTGATTTTTTCTCACTAGACAAATCACATGCATATTTTTCATGCTCTATATAAAGCCTGGTGAGAATGAATACAGAAAATACCAGACTCTTCTATAGCCAAATACAGCCAACGCTATACAGGGGCATTGTACTGCCTGGGAGTGGTACAATTCCTAATCATAGGAGTTTTGTGTAATCAAGTGACAATGAATGCTCTTTTTAACCATGTAGAGAGAATGGGTCTCAAGTGTGTTTCTTTATATATTCATGTATGTATGCATCTCTTTATACATATTCATACATATACTTATACAAACATGCATACATATATCACATATATGAAGAAACCAAAATCCTTCCTAAATTAGTATACACTTTGTGTTTAGGTAAGTCCTATAGAGAGTAATAAGGAGCTATGTAAACATATAATCATGAAAAATCATGGAATCATGAAATCATGGAAAAATCTAGCTCCTTGCCAAAGCCTTAAAATCTCATAATCTTAGTCTCAATGTCTTGAGCTGCCTGAAATATGGTAAACTAAAACTCAACAGAACAGCAATATGGGATGAGAAGAGTCTCAGGGACTAAGAACTATGAATCCCTAGATCAAGTAGCTTCTAGGGTCATGTTGGTGGAGAGAAGCTATGAAATATGCCTGTATATGGTTGCATAGCTCTTGTAAAGAATTCTCAACAAGGGATTGTTGTTGTTTTGTCGTTTTTCAGCAATGTCCAACTCTTTGTGACCCTGTGGATGTCCATGAGGTTTTCTTGGTAAAGATATTGGAGTGGTTTGCCATGCCCTTCTCCAGTGGATTAAGGCAAGAAGAGGTTAGGTGATCCCCCCCACATCACACAGCTAGTGTCTGAGGCTGCACTTGAACTCAGGTCTTCCTCACTCCAGGCCTAGCACTTTAACCACTGGGTTATCTAGCTGCCCCAACAAGGGATTATATGTACTAATACAGACAGAGCCATAAAAGGACATATATAAGAGCTATGACTTACAAATATTTGTGTTTAGGACAAAACAGGAATGTGACACTAACAGGATTGAGCACGAAGGAGACGAGATATGACTTTGGATGAATCCACAATTGCTGTTGTAGGTAGAGTTAGCTACAGGTAGGAGTGAATCCCAAAATAGCACTTCTGGGGCCTTCAACATTTCCTTCCCTGGAGCACAGCCCTGATGACCTCACCTTGTCAGCTGTAGATGTATGGAATGATTACAATGGCCAATTCCATATCTGTGAAGTGCAATTAAGAAATTATGTTCAAAAGTTTTCTTCAAAGAGCAATAAACCTTATGCCTTTTTGAATGAGATAATAAACTGGATATTTATGGCTCATGACCTAAGTTTCTTGTGGTGCCTTTTCAAATCTCAGTGGAGATCCACGGGTTTCCCCTGTCAATGTACCAAGAGCTAATGATTTCCTGAGTCATACTGAGTTGCAACACAATGCACTCCCAGAAATATTTAGTGAGTAATAATATGGAAATCAAATATTCAAATGTCAGTGCTTCAGAGATAAAATATTTATCTATCAATTGGGGCTAGTGAAATTGTTATGGATTAGAGGCAAAATCAGAGAAATGAGCATTAATATTTGATGCCATTCTTGCTTTGGTGAAATAAATATCTATAAATGATATTACGGTCAAATTAGTGTGTAATGGGGCTAGAGAAAAAAAACATGACTGTCTGTGATCACATTTCTATGCACTACTGCTTGCAGGCATGAAATAAATATCTGTCACTGATGTGAGAGCAAATACATTTTTGTATGGGAATGGAAAAGAAATAAACACCTGCAATCAACATGAAAGCTGGGTCATCTACATCAATATCAATCTTTGAAGTCTTTGAAGAGACTGACTAAGGGTTAATATGTCATTGAGTATGTAAAAAAATTAAATCAGGAGCTTTCCCCCCACTCCCCCCACATAATTAATCTGCCCAGGACTATTTATAAATGTGATCCCAAAGTTTTTTTTTTTAATAGAGATATCATTTTTAGACTTATATCTTGGGGTAACTCTTTTCTGTTTTAAAGACATAAATACACATGCTTGAGGTCCGTGGGAGGGAAAGGCATAGCAAACTACATTAACAAAAAGTTGTTTGGCTCACAGAGCTAAGATGCCATGAATCCACACAGTAGGTCTAGGCTGGGGCTCCAGCTATGATTCACTTCTTTCCAGAATCTCTTTATCAGCTGCCATGTTTTCATGAACATATGCCCTGTGCCACCTACTCTTTTACCCATGTTCTCATTTTCCAGTTCCAGAACAATAGTGAAATTGATTACATCATTGTTCTTGGAAAGGTCATGTTAATCTACTCCATTCTAGCTTCACTCATTATCTCTGCTACTTTCCAAGCCAAAATACCCTTTCATGGTCACCACTGATTTATTTGTATTATCTCATTTTATTCAAATGCAAGCTATTAGAGGGCAGGGACTGTCTTCACTTTTCTTTTATATCTCCAATATTTAACAATGCTTGGCACACTCAATAAATACATTTTCACTTATTAATTTTCCCTTATATTAAAATAATAAAAATCTAGGGCAGTAAAAGTCATAACTGAAGAGAAAGAAAAGTTGGTTTTGATGTGCAGGAAGACTGGAAATTTAAAAAGAGATCCATTACTATTAAAATTAATGGAAAATGTGAGAGTTCCTAATTCAGAAGCATTTTACAATTACCTTCTCATTTAATGAATTCAATTAATAAGTTTAGCAAACAGTAAATTCTTGATCAGAAGAATTACTTTAAATAAAAGAAAATCTGTTTTAGGTTATCTTAACTACAAAAATTTAGATGATATCTTATATTTGTAGAGTACATAACAATATACATATAGCTATCACATCTATTATCTTGTATCAGCCTTACTGCAACTCTGTAGATAATGTATTTTGGTGCCATTTTATGGATGAGAAAACTAACTGACTTGTTCAAGGTTTCACTGACAAATAGCAGAACTGGTCCTTGCGTCCTCCTCTTCTAACTCCAAGTCCAGTGCTTATTCTATTTCATTACTCTGGCCATCTAATCAAGGATTATAAGCCATGGTCAGTAAAGCTGTGATATACTGGATAAAAAGAAAGCTCTGTGGGACAAAATAGAGTATTTCCCCCAGTTCTCACACCACCCCAAAAGGAACAATAAACGTACTTGTCATTGAAAAAAATTATGGTATATTAATGTAATGAAATATCATTACATTCTATGAAACAATGAATAAGAGGACTATAAAGAAATATAAAAGTATATGAAATGTGGCAGAAGGGAAAGTAGAATTAACACAACATATATGTTGATTATGATTATACTTTTTAAAGACCCAGTAGGAAAAAAAAACCCAAAACTTCACATAGGTGGAGACAAAAAAGAGCTTGGAAGAATAAACAAGTCTTAAACAACCAAAATAATTGCTATTTTGCTAAATATATATCTATACATGTAGTAAAATGTAAATGGTTTGGAATTTAAGGTTTTGCTGATCATTTTGCTTTTTTGGTATTTATTAAAATTAAGTGTAAAATAAATAATTTTATATTATAAACATATTCTGTTAGTATTTTATTCCATTATACTTGTATACTTATCCTATTATAATTTTATTTTATACTAAATTTTAATAAATACCAAAAAGTAAAATGAGCTTAAATTCCAAATGACTTACATTTCATTACACGTACTTTCAAACCACTTTCAACACTAAAGTGTACCACTTACTATTGACATTTTAATGTGAGACACTTTGCTGGATGATATGAAAAGTAGAATTATAGTCATGTTTAGTAACATGATTACTTTTTAACAGTTGATAGCAGTACCTTTCCATAGCATGACATTTGCAGTTCTGATTTTACAAAATCAGCCCCAAAGAGGCGGTCATTTCATTGTAGAAACTATGCTGGGAACTCCAAAAATAATCACCAGGAAAATGGATGAGCCTTGACTTATAGAAGTTTAGAACAAATAGTCACAAGCATCATTAACAGTTTCCCTTATAATGAAGGCAAATATAGAGTAAATATTATTTTTTCATATATGTATATATGCATCTGTGTATAGAATAGAAAAATCATCAATAATGCAATAACATAGTTAGATAAATTCAAAGAGACAAAAAACACAGAGGAAAATTTTTAAAAATACCAAGACAGCTACTCCTCTCACTAAATTTTCACTTATTTCCAGTGACTATGTCTGGATCAATTTCTAGGTCGACAGTTTTCCTTGAATTCCCTTCATGGAATCAGAAAGGTTTTAGGCTACGTTCTCCCTGGCAAGTACTTCAGAAATGCTATTCAACTCCATTTGAAAGATTGCCAGTTTGATCTGCTTTGCCCACTTCAAGCATCAAAAGCTTTAATTAGCCACTAACCATAATTAGGCAAGCTAGGATCGTGTTTGTTCGTATGTCCATCTAACCCAAGCACCCTCAATTCCTCACCCTTCTTGATAGAAGAATCTTCCCTTCAAGTTATTTCTTTCATCTCTGATAAGTCCTTATATTTCTTTGATGTGGTGAGTTTCCTAGGAAGGTGTGGTTCCAGTCATACAATGGAGTCAAGCAATGGGAAGGCAATGTGCTACTTCAGCAAGGATTTAAAAATGTGTCCCTGGCTTTGTTATTGTCTGACAAAGGGTTTTAGCCTTTGCTGTAGCCCATACGCCTTAACTGCTCATAAAATAAATACTCACGGGGCTCAGAAAGCTGCATTGTTTGTCATTTCACTTGGGCATTTATCAAAAGTAATAATAGAGTGTCTCAATGGCTCCTTATCCTGACTGTCCATAGCCTTAGCTTCATTCTCATGCTCACTAATGAAGCAATCATGATTATATGCCTTTGAATAAAGTCTTTCCCTCCTTTCTCTCCTACATTCCCCTCTGTCCCTCTTCCCCCATCTTTCTGTCTCTTTTCCTATTTGTCTCTCCCTCCTCCCCAATCACTCCTTTTCTGACTTTGTCTCTGTCTCTCTCCTTTCTTTCCACTTTCTCCTCCCTCCCTCTTTCACTCTCCTCTCTCCTTTTCTTCTCCCTTCTTCTCACTCTTTTTCTCTCCCCTCCCTCCCTCCTTTTCTCTCTGTATCTCCCCCCACCTCACCCCAACAAATATTATATTTATTAATCTCTGGAACTTTTTGACTTTTTTTCCTACCTGAAATTGTGAAGGACAAAGATTTTTTTCCTCTAAGATGCTATGGTTTCTCCACCTTCTTAACACTGTACAACACTATTTGAACTATTTGCCAATGCTACTTAATAAAGTGTCCTTTGTAGCCCATTGCAATGAACTATACCAGCCTCTCCTGAAGCCTGTCACTGACATCTCTCAACAACCTGGATTCTCTTCTGCTTTGGTCTATGATGCTGGCATTGGCTCGTGATCTTTTTGTCCACTTTGCCTTGCCACCATCTTTGATGGAACATTCATTTCAATAGCCACATTCATGACTTTTTAAAAACCGAGACTTTCTCATTCCTTGACCTCACCAACTATGATTTCTTTCTCTGCTGTCCTTCAGCCACCAGGATTACATCTTAGACCTCATGATCATCTGTAACTCTTCCACATCTAAGATCCAAGAATCTGAAATGTGCTTTCTGCCTTTTTACTGCTCTTCCTCAACTATTCCTTTCAAATTTATTCTTTGCTCTCTTTGGCAACTTTGGTCTTTTAATTCCTGCATTTTCCCCAGTCTAACATCTATTTTTGGCCTTCCTTGTTCATCCTCACCAAGTCCAAATAATGGTCTTTCTTCTTGGAATCTTGCTTCTTGGAATCTTTTATCATCTGCTTATTATGTTCCTACTTTACTAATACATGTAAAAAAGTAAGTCTGATTTAAACCTAGAATGTCATACCATATATGTTATATACTCCCCTTTCACATATTTGCCTCTTAAAATCCCTAGCTTCCTTCAACGTTCAACTTAAGTACAATCTAGTCTGATAATCAGCCTCAACTCTGCCATGGTCAGTGCTCCCCCCTCCTCAAATTATGCATATGTACAGACTTATTTATGTGTTCAATCTATTTCCTTCCCTCCCTCCCCCCCAAAAAAAACTTAATATAAACTTACTAGAGGTAAGGAATGTTTTTCATTTGGTCTTTGTACCCTTAGTACCTAGCACAGTGCCTCACTTAATTAATGCTTGTGGGACTTCTGAAGTTTCCAGATTCCCAAGTGATACAACAAAGAGAACAGATGTGACTTACATGTTAAAAGACAAAACAAAAAAGCAAAAACAAAAACAACTACCCAAAGGTTATACTATTTAAAAACAACTCACGTTACTCAGACATTTCTGATGTAAAGGAAATGTACCAGGCTAGAACAATCAATGTGTTTGAAACTATGATTTCTTCTTTTTCAAAGTCATGATCAAATCTTGCTATGTACCAATCATCAGGATGTGTTAAAGAGCAAATCTTTATCACTACTCTGACACTTTCCTTTAGTTTCTGCTGAATATCTAGTCAATTTTCCCCCAATTCAGAAAATTTGCCTTTACCATCTCATTTTAAATTGCAAAAGGTTTACCCTGTAATTTTGATGATGCTTCATCCCACAAAGAAACAACTGTCAAGTTTTCTTGTTTTGTCTTTTTTTAAAGTATTCAAATATGCCTCTGTATCTCTGAATGAATTGTATTGTTGGGATTTTTTGTTTTTTGTTTTTTTCTGGTCCAAGCAAAGGTAGACATAACTGTTGACTTTACATGCATACAACACTGCATTTTTAAAACACTAAAGCCAGAGTACAGAGGTAAATGGGTTTAACACAATGCAAGGAAGATATATGTATATAGCATTTGGAACAATTTACTCTACTGTCACATTGAAATTATATACCACTCTGGGGACAAAAAGTTTTAGAAAATAGGCAGCCCAACCTGTATTTGAGAATAGCAGATAATCTGTGCTCTCTGAATCTTGCATTCTGCAGATGTAGAGGACAACAAAAGCTATATTTCTAGCCATGAACTCTCTTCCAGGCTCCAGTCTGCCTAATAAACATTTTCACTTGGTGATCCTCCTGTCAGTTCAAATTCCACAGAGCTCAAAACGAGCCATACTTTCTACAAATCTGTGGCCCAATCTTGGTCTTCCTTATGTTGTTCAATGATATCATTATTTTTCCTTTCACTCAGGCATGGAGCTTTGGATTCAGACTCCAATAGGTCACTAAGGCAGGTTGATTTTTTTCCTCATAGGGAAGTTTTAATCATTGGTTTCTTCTTTTTGTTTCCCATTTTTACCCTCTTAGACCAGTGCCTCACACTTGAACTCATACACAAGACAACACACACACACACACATTATATCTCCCTCTCTCTATATATCTATATGTATATCTATATATATATACATACATACACACACTATATATATACACATATACATACATATACACATATACACACCTCATTGTTTCTTATATAGGTGTAAATATATGGTATGTATATATAGACACACATATACATATATATGTATTTATGGGGGTGTGTGTGTGTAAAATAACCACACCTGAACTCTTATAATAGCCTTCTCAGCGGTGTGTCCCTGTCAATTCCTCATCCTTGAGACTGCTGCCAATGCTTCAGCTACTTATTGTGTGTAAGGTCAAGTCACTTTACTACTTTGGGCTTAGTTTCCTCATCTATAAAATGGGGGAAAAAGCTAGATCAGCTGTTCTTCTCAATAATTAATTTTACTAAACTACTTTCCCAATAGGTCTTCCTTACTACAAAAATAAGCACACAAATGAGTAACAAAGAAATAGAAGAATGAGATAGTGGAAATAATACTAGAATTAATGTTGAGACTTGAATTCAAACCTTGATCCTAAAACTTACTAGTTTTGTGACCACTGGGCCATTATTTGACTTGTTCAAGGCTTGATTTCCTCACTGGTAAAAAGTGGGTAATGATAGTTGTACAGAGTAGCATAATGGGTAAAATGCTTAGTTTGGTGTTAGGAAGACCTGGGTTCAAATCCTGGCTATAGTAGCTTGGGATCTTGACTGAATCACTTAATCTTTATGTACTTCAAGTGATTCCTATGACTTAACTTGTTTTTCGGTCCTTCAGTAGTGTCTGACTCTTTGTGACCCCATGGACCATACTGTCCATGGTTTTTTTTTTTTTTTTTTGGCAACAATACTGGAGTAGCATGCCATTTCCTTTTCCAGTAGATTAAAGCAAACAGAGCTTAAGTGACTTGCCCAGGGTCACACAACTAAATGACTGAGGCCAGATTTGAACTAAGATCTTCCTGACTCCAAGCTCAGAACTTTATTCACTGAGCCACCGAGCTGTCCCCTAGAGCTTAACTACTAAGTTATAAATGAACTCTGCTTCACACATTACTGTATCAGGAATAAACTGGGAGGAAATCAAAGGTCCTTAATGTATTTACATTACCTACCACAAAGATTTATGAGGAAGCATTTAGCCAAATGCTACATAAATATGTATTTATATAAATTATATTAATTATAAGTCAAAGGTTCTAGTATCCAAGATCCTCCACAACTTCGACCCAATCTATTGTTTTACCTTAGTTTCTATGATTCCCCACTCTGTTCCAACCTATGTCTTCCATTCCATTCAAGCTGGTCTCTTCAATGCCCCCATCTCCTAACCCCCAACATAACTTGTTAATAGTTACATCCTTATCAATGCCTGTTTCCATCTTTTTAGGCATCAAATATTAACTAAACACAAACTTTGTCTCCTGTATATTTCTCTGGCCACTTCAGCCTACAGTGATCTTTCCTTCATCTGAACTCTGACTACTTATACTATTCATTTGACATTTTCCCTCATTCATAATATGTTTTGTTCTTCCAGAAGAGATGCCCTATTTGTGCACAGACCCTTTATCTTATATCACTTTTTTATGCCCTACAGCAAAAGTGTCAAACTCGAAGCCCACAAAACTCTCACATGCAGCCTCAACCAGATTGAATGGATAGAATGATTTTCCAAGCATATTTATGTCTAATGGAGGCTATCTCTAGGGTGGGGGGGAAGGGAAGTAAAAGGAAAAATAATTATATGATAACTTCATTATATGTCCTTAATAGATTTGCAGTTTCATGTGCAATCATCTTTTTTTAAAATTATACTATGTTGTAGAAATGTTTGTTTTAGTCCATAAGTTAAAAATAAAAAAAATTAAATTAAAAAACTACAACATGGTACAACAGAGACATGCTACTTTGTGGTTTTCTAAGTCAATATACAGCCAGCAGGGATGCTTTTTGATTTGAGATTGATACCACTGCCCTACATCATCTGGTACAATACCATGCAAAGGATAGGTGCTTAATAAATACTTATTACACAAATTCATGGCACCATCAAGTAAATAAAAAGAATTATTGTATCTCAAACTTATGTTGTTAGAACACCAATCTGGCGATATAATAGGAAACCAGTCTCAAAACCAAAGCTGAAATTCTCACCCTACCTGTGATACAGGTTGGTTGATGGTCTCTGGGCAAGTCATTTAATCTTTCAGTGTTCCAGGGAACATTCTAAGACTCTTAAGTTTTTCATTCTTTTTTTCTCTAGTGCCTAGCACAGTAAAAGTACAGAATCAATGTTTGTTGAATTGGATAATAAATCTATGCTTGGTATACATTAAGAGAATTATATAACAAGTTTGGCAGTCCAAATGAACACTACAGTCAATTTTGGCAATAATGAAAGGTACCAGATGTATTGGTAACCAAACACCTTTTCGTTTGGCTTCAACATTTGTTTCTGAACTTGTATTTAAATTTAAAAATATCTGTCTGATGTTCTAGAAATCAACTTCAAGGTAAAATAATGAAGCCATTATGTGAAGCCCCGATTCAGAACAATATGAGAAGCTTTCCATTTTCCATTGCCTAGCCTCAAGCTTCTAGACTCCAAGCAAGGAAGTAGCCTTACCTTCTTAGAGGGCACATTTGACCCATTTTCATACTTGGAAGAGAGAGATGGTTCAGTATTTGGATTTTAGTGAATATAAATTAATCAGAGGTAGTCAAGATGTAAACTAATCAAGCTCTTTTTTTTTTTTTGGCTAGGAAATGGGGTTAAGTGACTTGCCCAGGGTCACACAGTGT
This sequence comes from Vombatus ursinus, assembly GCF_900497805.2. Taxonomy (NCBI): domain Eukaryota; kingdom Metazoa; phylum Chordata; class Mammalia; order Diprotodontia; family Vombatidae; genus Vombatus; species Vombatus ursinus. Next base: position 16,352,991 of record NW_020954652.1, read on the forward strand.
GTCAAGTGTCTAAGGCCGAATTTGAACTCAAGTCCTCCTGACTCCAGGGCCAGTGCTCTATCCGCTGAGCCACCTCGCTGCCACTTAAACTGATCAAGTTCTTATGCAGAACGTGTTAATTCTCAAACTCACAAGGAAGGTTTTCTGTGAATAATTGATATTTGACTCTTTTTCAGCAAGGCTACTGCAGGACTGACCAATTCTTGACATATGAGTATGGAAGGGGTATGGAATATGAGGCCCTGACCTCAATTTCCATTCCTCGATCTGGTAGCAATAGGTAACCAGGTTGACTTCTGTAGGTACTTTTCCCTCTGGCTTCATCCATGCTACATTAGAGAACACACTTGAATATGGAGTCAGAAGAAAGATATTTAAACTATGACTCTGCCAATAACCCGTGTGAAATAGGCAAGCCCCTCTATCACTCTGAGCCTAAACTGTGCATCTATAAAATTAAGAGGGCTGGAATAGTTGGACAGCCTCTAAGGTTCCTTCCAGCCCTAAGCCCAGGATAATAAACCTATGGTTGGTATATATTAACAGAATTATGAAACACATTTAGCAATCCAAATGAATACTAGAGTCAATTTGGGCAATAATGAAAGGCACTAATAATAATAATCCTGAACCAAAGTAAACTTGCACACTATGGTCTGGAGTAGACCTAGAAGTTTGTCATTGTCTAGAACTGAAAATTCCTTTTATCTTCAGAGGTGTCCCTTTGATTTATCACTGCAGTAATGAATTATCCCACGTGGAGGATAATACTCAATAGCTATTTCTGTCAAGTGACAACTGTACCATATTATTAAAGATTTTTTTCACAGTTTCCAAACACCTGATTATATGTGTTACATAACAAAACAAGCAATTACATATAAGCAATTCATTTACGATGTGCTGTAAATAATTTCTACCAGTCTGTGATGCCTAATCATAGAGGCATAGAGCTTTGAAAACACAAAGTTTCATTAATAGGTGGTGCATGGGGATCTCTTATTAGCCTTTATGCTGCCAGCTTCCAGTGGCTGTCAAAATTGTTGCAAGGACGATCCGTACTTTGTACTTTTAAGTTTCATAGTTCACTATCTTGGTAAACAAACAGATTTTTCTAAGTCTTTTCTTTAAAATGTTTGCTAAGGACTTGGGGGTAGGAGGACGTGGGATGGGAGAGGTCATATGGAAAGAGAAAAAGCAAGTTCTAAAATTTTATCTTCTACATAAACATCTGAACAATCCTTATGCATTTTTCTTAGAAGACTTATGATTTATCTCTCAGGGATTGAAGAAAAGCCTTGACTTCTTTTTCTGTACCCTTCAACTCATAACAAGGAAGGGGCAGATTTCTACTCTTTGCATCAAATTAAACCTGTAGGCACAAGAAAACCTAAACCAATGCTGCTCAACGAGGGCAGTGTGGTATAGGGGACAGTGTTACTTGGAGTGGAGAAGACCTAGGTTCAAATCCTGTTCAGATGTTAGTAGCTGAGTACCCTAGGCGAGTCACCTAAATGTCTAGGTCTCTCCTGTAAGACCATGATGTTGGACTCAATGACCTCTAAAGTCCCTTCTAGCTTGCAATCTATGATCCTATGACTAGAAAAGAACATAACAATAGGTAGAAGATGTAGGAGAGAGATAGTGAAGGTTCACATGGTTCTTTATATCAATTCCAATGTCTTATTTTTAATCCATGAATCCAATGAATGAGATACAAATATAAGAAAAAAAATCCAACAGTGACTTCCCTCAAGGAACTGACATATTTAAATATATACCTAGTAACTATTAATCTTTTTATTCTTCCTTTCAGTTTCAGATGAAACACATTAATTTCTTTCTTTACACTCTACTTGATACTTAAAGATGATTTTTGAGAAGAGTGTATATGTATGTGCATGGGGGGGATGGTCTGTGGATCACCATTAATCAAATTGGGTAAAGACTCTGGTGGGGAAATTCCCACACAAATATGCTCTGCTCTTCTGTGGAAGAAGGCTTGAGTCTCCTCTACCTGAATGGTTCAAAAGAAAGAGTATTGATTCTTGAGTCAGAGGACTCCAGTTCAAATCACCCTTCTGATACATACTACCAGCATGACTTTTGACAAGCCACTTTAACTTCCTTAGCCTCGGTTTCCTCATCTGTAAAACTAGGGGGTCAGACTGGGTGTTCCTTGAGGTGTTTTCCAGTTCTATATTTATGGTCCTATGAATAAAGAGGTAATCTCTTGGTAAACTAATAAATCTCACTCTTTTCAAGGAGGATGGAAGGAAGGAAAGATGAAAGAACAGGGCATATAATTCCTTAGAAACCTCTTCCAACATAACAGGACAAGAAAATCCATTTGAAATCACTAAAATAGCAATGTAAAAGAGTAAGCATTTTACTCCTTTTAGATTATATTTGGCACCAACAGTATGCTTACAAAATACTTTTCATTCAAGAGTCTTCAAAATGTCAGACAGAAGCATACACACACCAAAAACTATACCTTCATTTAGTAACCATAAGAAGTTGCCAGATTTTTACAGGGCTAGAAAGTCCTTACACCCCAAATTCTAGAAAGGAATGGAGGGAACCTACATGAAAGATTTGTTTCCTCTTCCTAGATTCCCAGACTCAATTCCCTTCCTTCAAGAAAAAGAGAGTAATGACTGAAAAGGGAAAGGGATTGATAGCTAGTGAGCTGATCTTCTAGAGGAAAAGTACTGAGGAGAAAGGAGGGCAATGAAAGCAGAAATAACTGGCCCGGATTTACAGAGGACTCATGGAAGACAAATGGCACCATGGTCTTAGAGGAATCGAATATTGCATTTTCTGAAAACTTCAGGTATCATCTGTCTATGTATCTATGTAACTATCCAGCTCTATATAACATCTATCAATCTATATCTATATATAATCTATATCTATATATAATTTCTAACAATCTATATCTAACCATTAACATATATAACATAACTATATAACCTTATTACATCTATTTAACTCTCTATATATTTAACTCTATATCAATATATATAGAGCTCGATCATATCTAGCTATCACAAGTCCTTTAAGAGTGACATGAACCTGGGTAGAACTTTGTGCAGTAAATTTGAAAAACTGGCTCATTCTCTTGGACTCTATGCAACCAGAGCATGCCTGAAAGTGGCAGCTGCATTTGCCAAGCCTGGCTGCCCTGGAGATCGAGGGAGTGGGATGGAGGGAGATTTTCCTCTTCCCTGTGCCTTAGAGGGTGCCTAATTAGCTTCCTTCCTGGCTCAAGGGAAGAATAAAGATATTTTAGTCATTCGGCTTTTTTCACTTAACCAGCCAATTCAGGAAATAAACGAATATTGCAAAACGATGGGTAGCGGTTGCAGTTTCTTCCATTCAGCACAATCACAGAAGTTTCAAGTTCATGAGGAGGTAGAGCTTTGGGCTCAATAATCCCTGAAGTAGTTGGGTAGTACTAAACCTTTAGGCATCAGCTCATAACTTAGAAAACAGGGAGGGGGAATGCTATAGCTCTGAATTCAGCAGAAAATAAAGGTAGAGGAAGAAGAACAGTGGGCAGCGGGGTGACAGCGGATGGAGTGACGAGCTTGTAGTCAGGAGTTCAAATCTGGCCTCAGACACTAGCTATTTGGCCCTGAGCAAGTCACTTCACCCTGTTTGCCTCAGTTTCCTCATCTGTAAAAAGAGCTTGAGAAGACAATGGCAAACCACTCCAGTATCCTTGCCAAGAAAACCCAAAGGAGGTCATGAAGAGTCAGACACAAGTGAAAGGACTTAACAGTAGCAACAGAAGAACAGTGTACTGTCATGGAAAGATCACTGTATTTAGAGGCTGGAGACCCAGGTTCAAATGTCGGTTCTGCTACTTGCTGTGTTATATGAGGCAAGTAACTTAAGCATTCTGATCCTCAGCTTCCTTTTCTGCAAAATGAGCAATGCCCTTTGAAGTTCCTTCTAGGGCGAAATCTATTATCCTATAGTTGAATGACAAAAATCAGACATACTCAACCTTATATGAGAGAAATGTTCTTAAAATTTTGTCATACATTACAATATTTTAGGTCCACTAAGGGAGGGAACTATTTAAAGATCTTCCCTGGTGAGTCTTTTTATAAAGTAAAGATGCATCTAATCAGATTACCTTTCCCATAATTCCAGATTTTCATAGATTAGGTTCACTTAAAGCAATGTCCACCTATAATGCATAGGCAACTAGATGGTCTGGTGGATACAGCGCTGGGCCTGGAGTCAGGAAGACTCCTTTTCTTGAATATAAATCTGGTCTTAGGCACTTATTAGCTGTGTGACCCTGTACAAGTCACTTAACCTTGTTTGCCTTGGTTCCTCATCTGTAAAATGAGCTGGATAAGGAAATGGTAAACCACTCCAGTATCTTTGCCAAGAAAACACCAAATGGGGTCACAAAGAGTTGGTCATGCCTGAAAGTACTGAACAATAAACCTATAATGCAACATGAATGACTGAGTTCTGCAATGATTTTCCAAGTTTCTAGGTGCCATGCTGGGCACTGGTTTTATGAGGACTAGAAAAAATGGTTCTTGTGAGCTCAAGAGCTTACATTCTTGGAGTTGGGGGAGAGGGGATTTTATAAAGAGCAAATAAAAGGCAATTTGAGAAGGGATAGAACATTAACAGCTAGGGAGGTCAGGAAAGGCTTCATGTAGTACACCTGAGCTGATCACTGAAGGAAGAAAAAGAACTCTGGAAGGCTCCTGGGGAAAGAAGTACATTCCAGGCAATACTTGATGGGAAAAAAAAATGAAGCTAGTATTTAACTTGATGGTAGTCATCAATTGTTGTCCATTGCTATGGGGAATTCTTGGTAAAGAAAGTCTCTCAACCAATGCAGACTGTTATGCACTGGGGCACTGAGAAATTAAGCAACTTGCCTAGATCCACATGGTTTAAAACAGAGGCATGCTTCAAACAGCTTATACTGGCTTTTAGAGCCAATTGTGAAATTTTAAGTGTATTTATACCTCAGAAATCAACAAATATTACAAATCAGGAATTGATTTATTGTTTTGTTGACTGTTACTCTAGACTGAAGAAAGTGATGAAAAATATTAATAATACAGATTAAACTTTAAAAATGTACCCTATGTGTATTTTTTTTTCAAACAGCTGGTAGTTAAATATTTTCCAGCACATTCCTGCTTGTGTGTGTCAGAGATAGAATCTGATCCCAGATCTTGATTTGAAGACCTAGCTCACTAACCCACTATGCCATGTGGCCTTACTAAACTTTGTCAGAGTTATTTAAAAAGATGGAAACTAGAAGCACATACTTTGAGTTTTTTACACATCCTGACACGTGAAAATTATACATCAAAGGAATGTAGCGGCCTGTCTATTCTCATTCCGTGAAGTAGGGCTCTACTTAATATTTCACTTGAAAGGTGTTTAACCTTGTATTCATATGCAAAGTACATTTTGAAAAACCCATCCCAAATAGTGTGTTGGATATGCATTTCCATAAGCGGCTGTTTCTGGGTTATAATGACATTTTTAGCTGGCACTTCATAATGCCTAACCAATAATTCATAAGCATGCATGTTAAGTGGGGGTGGGGAAAACCATGCAATCTAATGCAGTGTTCAGAAATGCAAGGTAATGGGGTAACCAGGAATGTAGTTCAGGAATAAAGGGTCTGGTCAAGTAGTATGCTAGATCGTTTTTATTAAAATTAAATTATTGGGTAAAATTAGCATATTTAGGGGGGCACACCATCTAAGTGCAGTTCGATGAAAGAAATAAAAGGGTCAATCTATGCTAGTTTTTAGATTTTCTGTTCAATTTGTCATGACTCAATACATCTATTTATTTAAAACAGTTATTTCATGTAAAGGGTGATGGTTTGAGATAAATTGGGGCCCTTAGATTTGTGAAACTCTGTTCCTTTGAAAGTTCTGAGCTCTAAGCTGTTAACTTGAGGATTGTACAATTTCATCATCATCTACTACTACCAATGCTACTACTACTACCAATTCTACTACTACTACTACTCCTACTACCACCACCACCACATCACCAATACTATTGCTGCTGTTAATACTACCAATACTACTACTACCACCACTACCAATACTACTACTACTACTACCACCACCACCACCACCATCACCAATACTATTGCTGCTGTTAATACTACCAGTACTTCTACTAACATTATTACAACTCTTCCTGCTGCTGCTACAACCACCACTACTACTACTTTTTGTTGTTTAGTTGTTTTTCAGTTGTGACTACTTTTAGGATTTCCTTGGCAAAGATACTAGAGTGGTTTGCCATTTCCTTCTCCAGCTCATTTTAGAGATGAGGAAACAGAGGCAAACAGGGTGAAGTGATTTGCCCAGGGTCACAAAGCTAGTAAATGTCTGAGGTTGGATATGTACTCATGAATATGAGTCTTCCTGATTCCAAGCCCACTGCTCTATCCACTGTGCCACCTAGCTGCCCTGCTACTGTGATGATGATGACTAGGACTTCTACAACTAGTATGACTACTACTACTACTGCTGCTGCTACTACTACTACTACTAGCTGACATTTATATAATACTTCAGGGTTAATAAAGAGCTTTGCACACGTTATCTCGCTTAATTCTAATACTTTTTGCCGCTAAGTGCTATCACTACCTCAACTTAATAGATGAGAAAACTGAGGGTCAGAGAGGCTAAGGCAATATGTGGCTATCCAATAACTAAACATGCAGGTTGATGTCTAAGAACTTGTTTCAAAATGCATTCAGGACACCAGACATGTTGGGTAACTCCTCTAGAAGCAGGGAGCTTTATGACAGATGAGTGCTCACCACCACCTTGCACCTCCATGCTTCAGAAACTGACATCTCCCAAGCCAAGCACTTCTGCAGCTGACAGTCAATTGATCACATCCATGCCCACATGTGGAAGTTTTGTGCATGATCCAAGTTTACTCCTGAAGAGAGATGGTGTGGAACTGCAGTCAGCAACCATGTGCTATGGAGCTGGCTGCTCTGACTAAAATTGAAATAAATTGGCTGAGGGGATGTTCAGAACAGCGGTGGGTGAATTTAGCACTGCACACTGTGGACTTGCAAGGAGACTTATTGCATTACCATAAAATAAATATACAGAAGCAGGAGAAAAAAAGGACACTTTGAAATACATATTAAGGCATCACAAGATGTTAAATTTTTTTTTTCAATTTTTATTGTTGAAAACCATGACTGGAGAGGCAATGTATTAATTGACTAAATTATTCTATAGGAAAGGTTTAATTGCCTAGACCTCTAATACTTCCCCTAGGGTCTGTCTCAGCCACCATTACATCACGAGATTAATCTTCTTAAAACATATTATTTAACATGTGACTTCTCTGCTCTAGAACCTCTGATAGCTCCCTGCTGTTTATCTGATCACATCCAACTCCCCAGCCTGGCATTTAGAGACCTCTGCAATCTGGCCCCATATCACTGATTCAACTTTTGTTTCCCAAAGCTCCTAATAGAAGCAATTTGTCATTAATTCTACCGTCCTCTAGTCTAGCCATATTTCTTTCCATTTATTTCAAGCTGTCACTCCCCAATTAGAATGTCCTTTCCCAATCCTAAATCTCTATATTTTTCAATGTTTAGTTCAAACTCTTTTTTATCCATGATTTCTTTTTCAACTAATCTCCTGCTCCCTTTTCTCTCCCTCTCTGAAAGCTGATGCCATCCTCACTTGCACACTACAGCATATTGTGACCAGAATAAAGGAAGTGATCATCCCACTATATTCTGCCCTTATCACACTATTCCCTGGGAAATTATGCCATGAATTTCAGGAGAGACATTGACAGCGATGTACCTCAAGGAGGGATTGTAAATGAAACAGAACAGTGTTGAGGATGGTGAAGAGATCTGAAACTAAGCCATAGGTGTAGAATTGGCATATTCAGCCAGTGGAAGCCTAGGTTTGAGGGTTCAGCTAGAGTTTTGGGCTCCCATGTCCTAAAACTTCTATAGGATAAGTTGACCCAAGTAGAATGGGGTGCTTTGAAGAATGAAATACTGATTCTACAAAGGGTTCCCCTTTTTCTGGGATGCATCCTCTTCACCTCCACCTTTTAACATCTCTAGTTTCCTTAAGGATTCACTTCAATTGTCATCTTCTACATGATGCTTCTCCTGGTTCCCTCATCTGCTATAACCCTCCCCTCCAAGATTATCTTGGGGGCGTCTTGTATTTCCCTATACAGTTCATTAATCACTTCATTAATCATTAATCAGTAAGCACTCATTAAGCACTTAGTTTGCCCCAGGCCCTATGTTAAGCACTTGGGATACAAAGATAAAAGTGAGCTTACATTCTAATGAGGTGAAACATCGTGTCCTTATATGAGTACGTACAGGATTAATGTTACTTCCCATTTTAGAATGTAAGTTCCAGGAGGGGAGGGACAGATTTCCCTTTTGTCTTTGCATATCCATCAGCCAGCGGAGTATGTAGCATATAGAGGAGAAAAGAGGGAAATGGCTGTGTGAAGAGAGTCATACAGATACCTGGGCAACTTGGGAAACCTTTGTTTGTTTGTTTTTTGACATCTAGAGATGATAGAAACAAGGGCAAATAACTGAGGACAAAGACAAAGTAATGTCATAATCCTATTATGGTGTTAGGAAACCTAAAGCTTAAAATGAAATGAAGCTAAAATGGATGTTGGGGGCAAGGGAAAGATCAAAGGAGGTACCGGGCTATTGCTAGAGGCGTTTTGCACAACAAGCGACTGAGAGAAGAAAGGATAACTCAATTCTTCTTTGGAATCTATTATCTTAGCTAAGGCTAACAATCTTTGTATTGAGAAAGATCACAAAATGGTTAACAGAAAATTAAAATTTAAGTTAGGCAATGGCAAGGGTTCAAGTTAATAATGAGTTCAAGTCCGAGTATGGATGAAGGACATCAACCAATCAACAAATATTTATTAATGGCTTATGATGGGTCAGGCACTATCTAAGCGCTTAGTACTCAGCTAAAAGCTGAGAAATAAAAAAAATGCCTGCTTACATTCTAATGGGGGATACGACATATAAATACGTCTAAACCTCTACAACCTGCCTACATTCTACATCCAATCAAATTCATTTCCTACTGCTTCTCAATTTATATCTCCCTGTTCTGTCAGGTCATTCACTTCATTATTGTTGAAGATAAATTGGCTACCCAGGGGTGGGGAACCTGTGGCCTCGAGCCCACGTGTAGCCTTCTAGGTCCTTGGGTGTGGCCTTTTGATTTAGTCCAGTTTTTAACAGAACAAATCCTTTCATCAAGGGGTTTTGTTCTGTGAAGTTTGGATTCAGTCAAAGGGCTGCACTTGAGGACATAGAGGGCCATATGGAGCCTCTAGGCCACATGTTCCCCACCCCTGGAAATATCCTCTCGTGCCGGACTGTCAGGCTCCATCTAATGCCTGGAGTTAAAATATCATAGCATGAATAGTAGTGTGAGAATTAGATATAGAATCCATAAAATAACAGGCATTTCCTCTCAAATGCATCCTTCAAAACACAAACAGATTAATCATACTTCTTAAATGAAGATGTCATTCTTCTGCCTAAAAATTTTTAGTGGCTCCCTATTACCTACCAAAATAAAGGTCAAGCTACTGTGCCTGCCGTCCAAGACTATCCAGAAAAGAATGCCTTTCTACCTATTTTGGCCTTGTCTCATGATTCCCCTCTACACACTTTATAATCCAATTAAACCAGGCTACACTCTGACCCTCCTGTGCCTTTTTAGGGGTCCTCTGTGCCTATTTTCCACAATGTTCTCTGCCTAAAATGTTCTTCTTTCCTTTATCACTTAAATTCCCACTCATCCTTTGAAGTCCAGTTCAAATGCCACCTTCTCCAAAAAGCTCTTCCTGACTCCCTTAATCACTAATGACCTTTTCCTTCTCAGATCTCACATACTCTGCTTCTACTTTATGCATTTATTTATTGGTATAACAGAGTATCTTTGTATCTTTCGCATGCTGTAAAGTCCCCTGTACCATCAACCGCACTTAATAAACGTTTGTTTAGCATATCACCTTATGTTTACACAATGCTCTACATAATGTCTTAGGCCTCTACGGGAAAGCAGTCATCTAGAATTGATTAATTATCCATTATGTGCCAGGTGCTGTACTAGGTGCTGAAGATCCAGAAATCCCTTCCTCCCCTCTGAAGCCCCTTCCCACCCACCCCACCCCCCACAACCAGTCCCTATTCTTAAGGAACTTAGGGTCTAATGGGGGAGATAAGATGCTGGAAGAGAGACATTAATATTAAGGCGGATGGGGAAAGGCTTCTTAGAGAAAGTGAGACTTGAGGGAAGGAAAGGAAACAAGGAGCTTGAGATGAGGAGGAAGAGTCCCAGGCCTGGTGGTAGCAAAGACAAATGCTTGAGGTTGGGAAATGGCATAACATGTGCCAGGAACAGCAAGGAGGCTGGTTTCACTGGATAACAGAGTATGTAGTAAGGAGCCAGTTGTAAGAAGACTGGAAAGGTAGGAGTGGAGCTAGGCCCTGGAGGTGTTGAAAGTCAAACAGAATTTTATATTTGATTCTGGAGGTAACAGGGAGCCCCTGGAGCTTAGTGAATATGTGGGTGTATGTGATATGGTAAAGCCTGCATTTTGGTACAGTGTCTGGCAATAGTGGGAACTCAATAAATACTTTCAGGTTAGCCGATGTCCATAACAAAGCTAGTGACCACTAATGTAGCCCAGAAGGGAAAAGTGGGGTCACCTTGACGGATTGATGAAATTCTAGGTGATAAAAGAGAATCAATAACCTGGATTAAAGCTAACTCTAGGACAGCAGGGATTTCTCAGAGCTCCTGCAAATATGATTTGCAGGTAAAGGACTTTATTAACTCCTAATATTCTGTTATAGTGAGGGGGTAGCAGTGGGACTCTACCTCCTTTATAGTTTCTGTGGGCTTGAAAAGTGTTCTGTGTGCTGATGTGAACCAAGGTATAGAAAATATTTTTCCAAGTTTAAATAATAACTATTGGAACAATAGTTTACCTCTATAGGCAATAGTTTACACGTATTTACCTCTATAGGCAGTTTACATGAGTTAAGATTGAGGACTGAGTCCAGGACCAGCTAAAAACATAATGAAATTATTAGACATTAGGAAAAAAACATGGTGGGAGAACATGGACAGCAGGAAGGGTTGCGAAATTTCTCTGTTGATTTTAAAGGAAAGGGTGGGCGGTTATCTTTTGGGTGCTGTCTGAGGTCAGTTTTGCCTCAGTTTTTGAGGTAAGATGTATAGAATAGATGAGAGGCTGAGATCTTTTCCAGAGCTATGAATTTTATGATTTTTGGATAAATTCAAAGATGACCAGGGGGAAAATGTTGGGCTACACAAGAATTTTACTGCTACTATGAATTTACAATAATTGGAGATTGTTTACTGTGTTTATGAGGCATAACAGAGTAATTGCATGATTTCTAGACTTGAATGAAAAAAAATAGAACAGAAAAATTCTGTATGGCATGATAAATGATCTGTACACTCTCATGCACCTTTCCCCCCTTTAAAGCAATGGAAAATTATTATATACAATAATACTTTCTTTCTTTTCTAATTTTATTTTCCAATATTGTCAAGCCAAATCTTCATTTTTCGTTGTCTTCGACTGCTCTTGTATTGGTGGTAATTCTGAGCTAATACAAGCAATGCTGGCATTTACAGTATTAGAAACTGTCCTGTTTTAAGTCCTATCTGTGTACATTACACAGACATAATCCACATCGGAGATTAAGAATGTGTCTACATGAAAGCAAACAAGGAATGTAGCAGTGTATGGAAGCCTCAGCTGCAGTCTTCTAATATGGAAACAAGCTTGCGTAACAAAATGCTTCACGAAAACTCCTACAAGCAGCTAAATAGAATCACATGGCTGGGGCCTTGCTGGCCAAAATTCTGTTTGTTAACAAGTGCATGACTAAAACAGCCATATCTTATTGTGCTCTCTCTCCAGTCTTTTGACTTCCTCCTCCCTAGGTATGTATAAAGCCATTCTCTTGATTCTTTGACCTGTTTGATTATTCCCTCTCAATCTCCTTTGCTGGGTTATCACCATGTTTCTGCCCACTAAGCATCCCACTAAGCTCTGGCCTGGGCCCTCTTCCAGTTTATCACTATACTTCCTCATTTGGTGACCCCCCAACAGCTCTCATGGGTTCAATTATCATACATGTGTAGCCCAGATCTTTCTCCTGTTGTGTTACTAACTACTTGCTAGACAAATCTACCTGGATATTCACTCCAACTCATATCCCAAAATGGAACTCATATTTTCCTTCAAACCCATCTTTCTCCTCCAAACTTTCCCAATCCTTTTAAGGACACCGTTATCCTCTTACTCTCCTAGGTTTGCAACTATTAAGTCATCCTTGACTCTTCCCTCTAGCTCTCCACCCATCACCTCTCCTAGCCCACCCCACCCTCATATCAAACTACTTTTCTGGGCTTGTTGATTGTACCCCCTTAAAGTGACTCATCTCCATCTAGATCTCTGTATTCGTATGGCCATCACTGTAGTGCAGGTCCTCAGCACCTCACAAGTGGTTTACTGCAATACCTGCCCAATTAGTCTCCCTGCTTCCTATCTCTTCCCTCTCAAATCTATTGTCCACATAGCTGTCAAGTTGATACTCCTAAAATGCACATCTGACCCTGTGACCCTCCCACATAAAAGTCTTCAATTGTTCCCTGTTAGGTCTTAAGATACGATTCAAAATCCTTAGCCTGATATTTAAGACTCTTTACTATCTGGAACCTATCTACCTTTCCAGTGGTATTTTATGTTGCTCTCCATTTCAGTCAAACTGATCTGCAGGCTGTTGCTGTATACAACATTCCATCGCTTACCTATATACCTTTGCTTGGTTGCTCCCCATGACCAGAATGCACTCCTTGCCTTATATCTACCTCTTAGGACAACTAATTTCAAGCCACAACCAGACTAGGTGCTACCTATTACAGAAAGTCTTTCTTGATTCCACAAACTTAAGTTGTTCCTTCTCTCTCTCTCTCTCCATCTATCTATCTATCTATCTATCTATCTATCTATCTATCTATCTATCTATCTATCTATCTATATATATATATATCTCCCTCTCTCTTCTCCCCCTCTCAAAAATTTCTCTAAAAATTGTTTTGTATATATTTTGCATTTAATTATCCACATATAGATTATATCTCCCAGAAGAAGGTAAGCTGTTTGAATCTTCAGTACCTAGCATAGGGCTTCACACTTAGTAGCCATTGAACAAATATTTGAATTGAACTGACTTGTGTATTCAACACTCCACAGTTGGTTGGTTTGAGTGGTGGGTCCTTATAACAGTAATGCAAGCAGTATGGGACATCTTTGTGTGTAACCCTGGAATTAGGATCAGCATGCCTCTTGTCACAGGTTTCTAGGGTGGAACAGTACAATAAAAGGGAATCCCCCAACTTGGGAGTCACAAATTTTGCTTTTGCAAAGTACAGATCTTTGCTTAGTCATGTATTACCAATGACCTTGGAAATTTCATCACTTGGTCTTTCTGGGTCTCTCAGGTTTCTTTGTCTCTAAAGTGGGGACAATAATTCTTCTACTACCTAAATCACAAGGTAGTTGTAAGGCAAGTAGTTTGTAAATTGTAAAGGACTAAATAAATGTAATAATAATAATAATAACAATAGCAGGCAATTATTTCACGCTTACTTTGTGCCAGGCAGTGTACTAAGTGTTTTTGTAAGAGCAATATTGTATGAGGATCAACTGTGAATGACGTAGCTATTCTGAGCAATACAATGATCCAAGACAATTCCAAAGATTCATGATGAAAAATGCTATCTACCTCCAGAGAAAGAACTGATAGAGTCTGAATACAGATTGTAGCATATTTTTTAAAAACTTTATTATTCTTGTTATTTTTTTTGGTCTACATTTTCTTTTGTAATATAGCTAATATGGAAATGTTTTGCATGACTATACATGTATAACCTGTATCACATTGCTTACCTTCTCAAGAAGGGGGGAGGGAAGGAAAGGAGGCAGAGAATCTAGAACTCAAAATTTTTTTAAATGATGTTAAAATTTTGTTTATATGTAATTGAACAAAAAAATTAAATGTAAAACAAGCAAACAAATATCTCATTTGATTCCCACGACAACCCTGCAAAGTAGGTGCTATTATTATCCCAGTTTTACAGAGTATCCTCCTCTGAGGAGGCAAACAGAGGTTAAGAGACTTGTCCAAGGTCACACAGCTGCTAAGGGTCTTCAGAGGTCAAATTTGAACTCAGGTCTTCCTGGCTACAGACCTAGCACTTTATTCATGGAGCTACCTAGCTGCCTTATTTGTGACTATACATGAATTACTTATCCTAGAATGGCAGTGGAATGTAACTGATACATAAGGTCACCTCTGATTCATAACGGTTTCATAATTTTGGGCAAGTTACTTAACCTTTCATTGCCCCAGACAACTCTTCAAGTTACAAAACAGGGGCTGATCACCATTGGTAGATCAGTTTTTCATTGGTAGTTCCCATAGATCTGATCCAAAGATAAAGTTCCAGAATGGAGATAAAGGGCTCTGCAAGATGCCAACAGTGACTCTTCCCCAAGAGGTAATCCAGAAATATAAGAATTGAGGTTTTTTTTTTTTCTTGGACTTTATGCCTAAATATTTGGCTACAGAGAGGTAAGGGAGTACAGTATTTGTAAAACATCACTGAAAGAACTCCAAGGATACTGGTCTTGACTTTGACCTTCACTTGAGTGGGGTCAAAATTAGGATCCCAGAAGCTTCACTTTGCCAAGCACAAAAGGTAGAAATGTAAATATAGGCTTTCATTCCAAGGACATCTTAAAATCAGTATAGGTATGGGCTTTCATTCTAAGAATCTCTTCAAGCCAGACGATTTAGTTGACTCTGTGGACTTTTTGTTCTGTTCTCTTGTTTTTCTGTGATGAGAAGAGGATAGTGTAGCACAAAGGGTTGGATTTGGAATCTGAAGACTGCTGTTTACTTCATGGCTCTGATATTGTGAAGTCTTGGGCAAATTATTTCACTTCTCTCACTTTTACCATCCTCTTCTTTAAAATGGGAATAACAATACTTGCAGTACCTCCCAGAGGACCTACAGTAACCTAGGTAAGCTAGAGACTACAGTGGACAAAGTGCTGGACCAAAAAAATCAGGAAGATCCGAGTTGGAATCTGGTCTCAGACATAGACTAGCTGTGTAACGTGGCAGATCACTTCACATCTGCCTCAGTTGAGGCAGATGAGTTTCCTCATCTGTAAAATAGAATTAGTAACAGCACATACCTCACAGAGGTTGTGATGATAAAACAAAATAATATTTTTAAAGTGCTTTGCTAATCTCAAAGTGCTATATAAATGGTAATTAACATTATCATTAGATTTTCTTTAATGCAGAAAGAAAAATACCAGTCACATCAATAATAAAGCATATGCACCTAGCATATAAATATTTTAACATCTAATATTTAAAGCTTAAATAGTTTGTATCTTTAAACTGACTTCTTTAGAATATTCATCAAACAGTATCAAATTTCTCTAAGAATTTTTTTGTCAGAAAAAGATTTCTGGGAGGATAAAATGAAATTGTTTATTCCAAAGCTACCTTATTCATATTTATTCCTCTCTTCATATATTTCAGTTGTTGCTTCTGAATGAGCCTAAAGAAACTCTTTTATTTGTCTAATTTAGAAGCCCTTCCTTTGTCTGCATTTGACCTGCTTAGATGTCACCTGCAATAACTATGAAAAATTGGTGTGTGCTTCATGCTTTATTTTTTTTTTTTTTCATCTGTGGTGGGAGCTCCATCCAACTACCAAAGGGACTTTAGGCTCAAGAAATAACAAATCTAATTTAACCACATTGAGTCTCAATCTCTTGTCCTAATAGCTATTTTGTATGTCCCCAGAGCTCATCAGTGGTGACTCTCTTAAAACAACAACAATAATAACAAAAAAAAAAAACCCATCCCTTCTCTTTTAGGACAACGAACCAAAAGCTCTCATTTTTTTTTTTTACCAAAACCCTCAGATATAATCATTATTAGAAAAATGGCACAGGCCTTACATATTTTCCAATGAAACTTGCTTTTCTCATTTCAATTAAAAGTTTAAAAAATGAAAAAAAGTAATTGACTGGTGGGACATGATAGCTGTCTTCAGGTATTTGAAGGACCATCATATGGGAGACAAATTAGGCTTTTTCTGCTTAGCACAAGAGGTAGAACCAGGAGCAATGGTTAAGAGCTAAAAAGAAGCAATTTTGCATTTACTATATGTAAGAATTTCCTTACCACTAGAGTTATGCAAAAGTCTAATGGGATGGCTGCCTCAGTAGACAGTGGGTTACTCTTCAACAGAGTCCTTCAAGCAAAAGCTGGATCACTACTTACTGGGACTGAGTGGAAGGGATTCACTTCTGGGTCAAGGTGGGACTAATTGGCCTTGAAAGTCCGTTCCTGCTCTGTGATTCTGTGCTAATATAGCACATATGTGTTATAGTTCCCTTTTGAGTTTTCACTTTGAATGGATTGTTCTCACAGACGGAGGTAATCTTTTTAACATGGCAGATCATCCTTTAATCTTTGTAAGGCAGTAGAGAGGTTCAAAAAAAAAAGAAAAGAAAAAGGTGGTGAAGTTACAGTGTGGGAGGAATCATCTGTTAATGAATTGTACAATTTCAATTTTGAGTCATCTGGTCATGGAATATTTGGAAGCCATCACACCACCTTTATAAACTCTAGGGCTGGGGGGAGGGTCATATTAATCTGCAATTTGAAGTATTTTTGTTGTCATTATTGTCATTATTACTGTTATATAGGATTGATCAATTGACTCTCAAAGTCCATTCCTATTTGGGAATTCTTTGAATGCTGTAGTACACTAAACCATTTACTGAAACAAAACCTCCTGTAAAAAAGCATTTGGGATACTAGGAGTCCATCCTGAAGTCTTCCAACTGGGTTAGATTACAAGTGAGATCTGATTTTGTAATGACTGGATTTGGTTAACATTAAGCCCTCACTCACCACCCACAAAATGCCACTTTGCAACCTTACGTACAACCTATGAACCATGCAATTGGTCCTATATGACTTTCTACACATTTACAAGAAGACTGTGAATTCTCTAGTACAGGAGTTATTAATCTAGATTCCGTGGATCATCAAGGTGTCCACAGATAGATTCCTAAGAGTGAATGAAGTTGGATAGAAAAAAAAATCACAACCTTATTTTCATTAACATCTAATGGAAATTTAGTCATTTGAGTCAATATACATTGATACATATGAAGATGCATGTGTGGTCAAATAAAGGGCATATGTCAAAAAAAACAAAAACAAAAAACCAAAACTTGGTTTCCTTTTTCGAGCTTTCTAGCATTAGCACAGAAAAAGCACCAAGAGCAGCTTGTGCCCTCTTCATTAAAATAAATTGTTCCACTTTTCTGGCAATTCATCATGTACAATTCTGCCTTTCTGGCAGGCTCTTCCTTTAATTTTTTGTTCATAAATGCAAACATCAGTTCATAAAATGCACCCTATTTATCTGGAGCAGTCCTCTTGTAAAATGGTACCAAAAGTGACAGAGGGAAAGACGACAAATTTCTTAGGGTAACCAAATTTAGGGAGAAATGGGGGGGTTGTAGGAGGCAATTCAGCAGAAATTTAGCAAAGATGCTCAAGATACTTATTTACAAAGTGCTTTGATACATTTTTAACGCCAAATAGTTAGAACTTCTATTATGCCTCATCAAGAAAGCTTTAGTTGTGGTGAAATACAGCAAGCAGCTGTTGCTATGGATACCACAATTCCATTACATTGCATATAAACTCGGCTACACCAAGACTGGGCCCTGGGTTTGGGACTAACTTTCAGAGAAGGCTCTAGTCATTTGGGCCATAATGAAACACTAACCAAGAACACCTGGGACACAACAGCTCAAACATAAGACAATAGAGTAGGAGAATCTAACACAAATGTGTCACAGTGGATAAAGAATCAGCCTCACGATCAGCAGCAGTGCTGGGGGTTCAAATCCTGCTTCTGACAAATACTGTTTGAGTGACCCTGGGAAAGTCACTTAACCCTCAGGATTCGAGGCAACTCTACAGATCTGCAATGGCCAAGAGCTTTTTTTTCTCATCTGGGAGATCTCGATACCAATGAAATCACAGGCCAGTCCTCATTCCTACAGCAGAAGGACCAAAATTTAAAACTGTTGCAAAGGACCAAGCAAATTTGTGCATCACCTGCCAAATGTTGACCATTTACCGTTAAAGAATAGAGTAAATAAAAGTGGTGAAAATAAGGTAAATGGAGTCTGGAGAGGAAACCAGTTGAATATAAGTTCCTGAAGGGCAGAGCTGTTTTTCATTTGTCTTTGCATCCCTACTACCTAGCATGATGCCTTGCACACAGTAGGTGTTTACTCAATGCTTACTGAACTGAATCCAATTGAATCAGTCTTCTATGTCGTAAGATTAAACTTTGGTGATTAATCTTAATCTAGGTGACGTCTTTCTTTATTTCTCCTAAAAACTAACTCGTTTTTATTTTGCATATATATTTATATACCAGTTATCTTCCCTGATACACTGTAAGGTCCTTGAAGGCACTGCTATTTCATTTCACACAGTAGGAGCTTAATCTGTCCTTGATGAATGGTTTTTTGTCCAGTCATTTCAGTCATGTCCCACTCTTCATGACCCCATTTGGGATTTTCTGATGCTGGAGTGGTTTGCCTCTTATTTTACAGCTTATTTTACAGATGAGGAAACTAAGGCAAATAGGGTTAAGTGGCCTGCCCAGCATCACACAGCTAGTAAGTGCCTAAAGCTGAATTTGAACCCAGGTCTTCCTAACTTTAGGCCCAGTGCTCTATCCACTGTGCCATCTAGCTGCTTGGGGGAATGATTATCTATCTATCTATCTATCTATCTATCTATCTATCTATCTATCTAT
>NW_020954652.1:16372055-16384855 GCF_900497805.2 Vombatus ursinus
TACTTACCTACCTATCTATCTATCTACCTACCTACCTACCTATCTACCTATCTATAGATCCCGGGTTACAAATCCCTGCCCTATACTATTTTATACCCATACAAGAGAGAATTTCCTTATTTCCATTATATTGATTGGCCTTTAGTGAAGTTCATCCATAGAACCTCTTAAAAAGAAATGTGGCTAAAATGTTGTCTGATCATCCCAAAATATTTCAGTGGATTGTGAACAGAATTAGTATTAAGTAATGACATATCAAAACCAAATACCAACCTCTTCCCTCTTAAAAAAAACAAGCAGAATGGGAGAGGTCAAACTCAAACCATCATGGCTAAAGGGAAAATTTGTGGAATCAGGGGAAGTTCTGGAGAGACAATTGTTAAATTTTCAGTGGGACCATTTATACTTTGAAAATGGTAACTACTTTAAATCAGGGTTTGTTTTGTGAATTGTCTAGACTTGAAAAAAGTGTTGGAGAAAATATTAATAATAATGCAGATTAAACTTAAAAGTGTTTTAAGTAGCATATCACCACCTGGAACCAAAAATTCTGGTTTATACCAAAATTGAAACAGAAGCTGAGAAAAAAAAGTATATTGAAGTAGGATGGAAAAGCATAGGCTCTGGAGTCAGAGAACCTGGGTTTAACACCTAGATCTCACATTTACTGCCTGTATGACTTTGGGCAAGTCATATAACCTTCTTGAGCCTCAGTTCGCTCATCTGTAAAATGAGCGAGTTGGACTAGATGTCCTCTGAAGTCTCTTCCAGCTTGAAATATATAACATGAACTTTCTAGAAAGCCATTAAAAAAAATCCTTACCTTTCTTCAATGGTGGAAAAAAAAACCCAACATGGATTTTTTTCCTTCTGTATTTCCAAGGAAATCTGAAATTTTGTAGACCTGGTTTGTTAGTATTATCTTTCTTGGGGCAAAATAGATCATGTTGAAAGCTGCCAACAGCTGTAGTATAAGAAATTGTGACATGATATCAAAACCAACCTATAAACTTGAGTCCATCACATGCTGTTTTAGGATTCCAACTAGATTCTAATTCAAAATAGAGTTGGATATTCTATGAATTGTTAGCATCCTTTGCTACTAGTAGGTCTTTCTCTGAAAGTGGCACAGGGAAAATATTATACTGGTAGCTGAAAATAAATAACAATTTTCAGAATTTGGAAGCCTTATTAGAATGGAAAAAATCTTGAATCTCCCACTTTCAAATCTTCATTCATTTATATAATATTGTGATTTGTTGAAAAACTGAAATATTAAATTCAGTTGAATTCTCCTTACTAACGTATTTAATCTCAACTTAAAAAAGAAAATTAGCAAAAATTTCTCTTTATTTAAAAACTTTAGCATCTTCTCTTAAGTGATTTACACATTAAACTATGTATCTAATAAAATAACAAATTATAGTGAAAACTGATATTTTAGGAACCTATTCCATTAATAGATTGATTATAGTCTGAAGATCTGTTACCTTTATTATTTTAGAAATATGAAAGGAGTTCTGATGTTATAGATATTCTCTTTGATGAAAAAGAGTTTTAATTTTTGATTAAAAGTGGGGAAAATGTCAAGGGTTTTTTTTTCTTCAGCCTTTGTGATAATAACTATTCTCAAATACAATTTTTAAATGCAACCACAACACTACTATCTTTTCGAGAGATAAGAAAGTCATCGCCTCCAGCTATTATGTAGCAAGAGAAGTCCTTTCATATTGTTAGAATATATTTTCTGAGAAACTCTTTAAGATCTGAATATCTTATGATGCCATGAAGTCATTTAGAGCTTTAGAAACAGGACTATACTAGCAGAACTAAGATATGGAAAACAAATCAGAAAACCACATCACAAACATTAAAAGGAGAAGGCAAACAAAGGCTGAAAATTCCAACTGGGTCAGTAAAGTAACAAAAGAATCAGTCAATTTAGTTGGGAGAAGGGATGGAGGTGAGAGGGAAAGAATTAAATTGTTTATTCTGTGGCTTCATGTAGACTGAATGACTAAATCTTTACTTTCAGTAGGGTTGTTCTAGCATAATTTATAGCCCAACAATGAATTCTAGGTTTTCGTTTCATGAATGAAAAGGAAATTTGCCATGAAATATAACTCAGAGACTGTCTTCATTCTTTGAAGTTGCACCTGTTCCTTAGTGATTTAACTGGCATTGGAAACCATTTCTTTTGATTAGATTGAAAAAAGTAACACATTGTTTTAAAAAAATAAATTTAAGGTTTTGGGGGTTAATTGTTAGAGTAACTGAATCTATTATAGCATTGAAGCCAAGATATCATACATAACAATATTTGAAACAATAATATTTTCACTGCAGTTTGATACAATGAGGAAAGGTCTACCAGGGACATGGCTTCAAATAATCTGCGTGTGCTTGGACAAATCATGACTTCTATAGGCCTCTGCTTACATATCTATAAAAGAAAGGGTCTATACTAGATGACCTTTAAGTATTCTTCTGATTCTCAATTTATGATGTTATCTTCTAGAAGGATATCTTACAATACAACTCCAGGAATATACAGAACAATTATACTGAGTCTAGGAATTCTGCTAAAATTCAACTCTTTAGGTAGTCACAAGCAAGAAGGATGGGTATGACTTATCACTTTAATAGTTCTGTACTGGCTATTTCAAATGACCAGAATATACATTTAAAAGAGCTACCAACTTGACATCTTAGTGAATGAAACAAACTGTAAGTGTTGTTTTCCCCCTATAGAATGTGAACCCTTTGAGGGCACATGCTTGTTATTATTGTTACCCTCAAACACGGGTGATGTTTTATTTTTTCTCTAAATGCCACCATGCTGCTACACTCTGTCATACTCTACAGTTCTGATATTCCATGCCTTAACAAACAAAAGAGGAGCTAGTCTGATGGTGTGCCTGGAGGAGCCAGAGTTGTAAAAATTCCTAGCGTTTGGTGGAAAATGGATTCCACTGGGAATTGGGTGACTCTGGCAAAAGCTAGTTGTGTGACCTTGGGTGTGTCACTTAACTTTAAGGTGGGAGGGACTCCATATCCTTATCTGTAAAATGAGGAGGTTGGAATAGGTAAGTGTTCTCTAAAATCTCTTTCAGCTCTACAATTCTATTTTTCTATGTTGTTAAAATAAATGATTATGTACACTCTGGGATGAGGGAGGGGAGAAACACAGGGTGACTTCTTGTAAAACAAAAGGTATCGATAAAATTTTATTTTAAAATGATTAACAATTAAACTGGGAAAGTATTGAGCTGATGTAATAACACACAATGCTGATTTCCCAAGCAGTGACCCAAGATGGACAGGTGAATCTAAATGCTTTTTCTTTAAAGTGTTATAAATTGAATACATACAAAATTAAAACCTTTCTTTAAGGAAACAGGTGCATTTGAAAAAGGCTTTAAAAATCAGATCACAGATTTAGCCCTAGAAAGTGCCTTAGAGATTATTTAATCCAAGCCCCTCATTTTACAGATGAGGAAACTGAGTTCCAGGGAAGTAAAGTGATATGTTCTTTCCACTGAACCAAGGTGTTTCTTTTTTTCCTCTGAAACAAAAAAGTCTACAGAATGGTAGTTATTCATATGTAATTAGACACAAGTCCATTTATAGAATACCTTATATCATAGTGTATAAATTAACTTTATTCTAGACTTTATAACTAAAAAAAATGTTCTCTGAATTGGAGCTGATGCAAACTGGAAGGTGAGCAGCCCTCATGCTGTCTGTCTGTCAGCCCCTACAGCTAAAGGGTTAAAGACTTCCTAATGGGCAAGCCCTCTGGACTGATCCAAACTCAGCAGCAGCTGCTTAAACAGCAAGCTAGGAGAAATTCAGCTAGTAGAAGTAGCAGCAACAGGACAGGGGTCAACTTCTTTGGCAAGGAGAGAACAAAACTTGAATTTTCACACTGGAAAATTCATGTTGATCTATGATTTTTAACTTTCATATGCATTATTAACATGTTTTTTTTTCTGTTACTTTCTTAAAAGAGTCTTTTGTTGAATCAATTTTAGTAGTATCCAACTCTTAATGACCCCATTTTTGGGGTTTTCTTTGCAGACCCTGGAGCAGTTTGCTATTTCTTTCTCAAGCTCATTTTACAGATGAAGAAACTGAGGCCAATAGGTTAAATGACCTGGCCAGGCACAGCTAGTAAATGTCTGAGGCCAGATTGTAACTTAGGAAGATGAGTCTTCCTAACTCCAGGCCTGGCTCTCTATCCATAGCACCAACAGCCCGATTCTTAAGTATAGACAAATAAAATAATAAATCAAGCCTGATTTTGAGCATTTGCCAATTTCCAAGGTATGAAGTTAGTCAAAATAAGTGGTAGGTTTGGGTTTAGACTGGTTATACAGAATTTTCACCATTTTGGAACACAAGGCTCTAGAGTGGACATTAGGAGTCAGATTGGAAGTGAGGAAGTATGGCAGAATGATGGATTTGGGTGGGGCAAGTTATGAAGAATACTCACAAAATCAGTGGTGTAGGGTCCCACAGCAACAAAATATCTTTATAAACCCACATCATGAAAGTGAGCAATTTCAAAGAATTTTGTATTATTATTTTTATTCTAAAGGGAATATATCATCTTAAAATATCATAATGGTAAAATGCAAAGAGCTTTCATTGTAGAGTCCAAGGACCTGAGTTAGAATCCTGCTTCTGATATTTCTACTACCTATGTAAACTTGAGCTAAAAATTACTGTTTCCTGATATATCAAATAAGAAGGTTGGCTAGGTGGCTTCCCATGTCCCTACCAGTTCTATGCCCTTGATCTTAGGAAGTTATGAGAAGTTGAAAAAATTATCTAGAAATATTTTACCTTTGCATTTAAGGTGCAATTTGATTGACCAGAATTTTAGCACTAAACCAAAACAACAATTCTGGTTGCCATTACTAAAATTCATCAGATAGCCTGTCTTCTTTGTATCTGTAATAAAATTGGAGTACAAAAGAAGCCAGAGATTTGATGAAATTTTTCATTGCAATGTTGCAAATTGCATATTCATTTTCAACATCATTGGTCCAAATTTCGTCCTTCATGGGATAAATGGAAAATATGTATGTATATGAATAGATATATATATATGCATATACATGCATATATATGTATATATATGGAATTGGTTTCTCAGATGTAATGATTATTTCTCAAAAGAATATTAACAGCCACTGTATGCATTTTTATTGTATGAATATTTCTTTTTATCTAGACCTGAGATTTCATCAATAGTAGGAACTCCCTCTATCAATGAAGACTGGCAACATCTGCAACTTGTAGTCTTAGTTGCATGAGGCATTTAGAGTTTCACAAAGCCAACAAGTTTCAAATTGTTGTACCTGACAAAACTGCACCAAAATCTTCCCTGATCTTTTAATATTTGTAGAATACTTAGATTTTAATACGTGGTCTTTTCTATTAATACTATTTATTCTGCCACTGTTCTCAGTAACAGAATTTCGAATGTGAAATATTGTAGAGCAGAGGCATTAAACATGGGCAATGCCTCTACCCAGTACCACTGGAACCATCTTAATATAATTGGGAAATACCTAACAAAATAAATAAAAATAAAGCAAAACATAGGTAATGTTAATATGTGGTTTTCTAAATCAATATGTGGTTTATAGGGATTTCTATGCATGGTTTAGTGGACCCATTTCTATTTGAGTTTGACCCCCCTGATTTAATGCATGGTCTTTGAATATTTTAGAAAGGTTTGCTTTGTATTTTTCAAGGGCTGGTAAAAGCCTTTTACCTGAAAAATGGGGCAGGTTGACTAACTATCATAGAACTCTTTTTATTCCAATTTGACCCAAATGTTCCATACGAAAGGGTAACTCTTGTAGGCCTATTAGTCATTTACAAAATGGGAAAATAGGAATGGCTAATGGAGTAAAGTATAAATCAGTTTTTGTAGGAAAAGTGCTGGCTTTCTACCTAATCTAAGGACATTTCTCCAAATTGAAGCTGAATTAATCTTGCAAAATCCAAAAAAAAATGAATATGAATAGCTAAATAAGAGTATGATTATCTAAATAAAAATGAATATTTATATGAACTTAGGTTGTTAGTTACTAATATACATAAATGACCCACTATGCAGATTTTTAAAAACTAGCCAGAGCTCCCCCCAGAAAACTTTAACGTGATACTTGTTCTTTCAAATTCTGTGAGAAAATGGAATTAAGCACAGTACCTCATAATATCTCACTAAAGTATAAAGGGGCCACAGTCTAGTATGAAGAAATACATTCTTTATGTTAATCTAAAGCTGCTCCCCCCACTCTTCCTTCCTCCTTCTCTTTCCCTCTGTGTGCCTGTGTATATATATTATATACATATATACATATACATACATATATGCACACATACATACATCTCCAAATATATATATATAAAACCTCCATATCTAGTCGATATATGTATGTATATATATATAATATATCTTACATATATATGACACATCCATATATGTATATATCTTCCATATATGTGTGCATGTATTTCCTCCATATATGTATATATCTTCTTTCTATATACATATATCTTCCATATATATGATAGCAAAGTAATCATAGTTATATCTAGCATTTATATACCACCTACTATATGGTAGGCACTGTGTTAAGCACTTTACAAATATTAATATATTTCTTCTTCACAACCACCCTCAGACCTAGGTGCTATTATTTTTCTCATTTTTTTCCATTGGAAAAAAACTGAGGTAAGCAGAAGTCAAGTGACTTGCCCAAGGTCACACTACTATTAAGTGTTTGAGACTATATTTGAACTCAGATCTTCTTGACTCCAGCCCAATGCTCTATCCACTGCATCATCTAGCTAGAGAAATAAAATTTTATCTGAAACTCAAGGAAGTATCTAGAATGATAGAATGACATTTAAGTGGTGTAGAGAGTTCCTACCAGTGAAGATTTAATAATGCATATCAGGCCACTCTTATGGTCCTTGACCAGGCCAGAGTCCCGCACACAATATGTATGTTAGAGGTAGGAATTGAATCCAGGCAATCCTGATTTCAAGATCAGCTCTCTATTCACTCACTATATCATACTGCTTTTACTAGTAGTTGTTTTTTTTTTTTTTTTGAATCATTAGGTCATTGCACAAAAATAGTACATGGGACCCAGCTACAAAAACAATGCGGTCTTGTGCTTTGAGGCATTTTAAAGACATATCTATAGACTCTTCAACTGAATTCATTAAGAAAGTCATTGGCACAAGTGAGGAATGGGTGAATGCCTCTTCGATAAAAGGACATTGAAGATAAGTGGCAATCTATTCACACACAGATCCGCTGTATGTGGCTGTAGAATGCAGACATGGGCATACAACATTTTATCGTAGTAATCTTCACAAGATTATTTGTCAGTTAATTTTCTCCAGTTCAATTAAGATGACATTGGAAATAACAATGTCCAATCTTAAATTACAGATGAGCATGTAGTGCATAATATATAAAATGATCATTTTTCTCTGACAACACTAAGAAAAACAATTATTCCTAGTTCTCATGCGCTTAGGAAAAAAGACAGGGAGATGGTCTTCAACCAAACAGCTGCCTTGCAGCTGTACTGCTTTAAATTATTAATTTTTATTCCTCTGCAAAGACTAACATGAACAGTGCATCTGGTTACTTCAAATTACCTTGCTATAAAAGTGGTTGCAATGAATATGTAATGGTCAGGAGAAAGGGAGGGTGCTATGCACAAGTTTTTTTTTTTTTGGGGGGGGGGAACAATTGAATTTGGCTTTTAAAATAAGTGTATTTTTTGAGTGAATAAGTCATTTTGACTATTATAAATAACTAAATTAATTATAAAGGACATATGAAGAAAGATGCTATCTGCATCCAGAGAAAGAACTGATAAATAGATGTATATATAGAATAATTTATATGTATATATACATTTATAGTATATATAGCTATGTATGTATGTGAATGTGTATGTATATATACATATATACACACCTATTTGTGTCTAATGGTAGCAATCTCTAGGGTGGGGGGGAGAGGGAAAAAAAGAAAAAAAGAAAAAAGAAATTTACACGATAACTTTATTATATGTTTAAAAGGGACAGCAGGTTGAATGTAATAGATTTGTCATTTCATGTGCAATCATCTTTTTTATTTATTATGTTATAGAAATGCTTGTTTTATTCCATAAATTAAAAAAAAATTTAAAAATGTATAAAATAGTGTTTGTTTGGATGGCTTCATTTCAATAATAGCAACTTAAAGTTTTCTCCATATCAGAAACATAAGTGATAACAAGCTAGGTAACAGAAGGCAGGTGCTCGGAGCACAATCCATGTGGCTTGATTTCCTTTAAATGATAGGTACATGGAAATATGTCAACAGTGTGCTGGACCAGAACTATTTAGAATACAGCTCATCATGGAAAGCAGTTATTTTTGTTTTTCATTCTCCTATTCTTTCTCTCACAATGAAGGAAATTATCTTGGGCTATGCCTTGTGGAATCACTTCTCCATTTGTCCTCTGCAGAGCTATGGTAAGGTCCCAAAGGACAAAAAAAAATCAATACTCTTTTATCGTCCCACTTTAAGTTTCTCTTTGGCCAATCTACTTAGTGTGCTGCTCACATGTTCGGAAATCATATGTGTGGAGGTAACAATTTTAGGATCATGTTCTTATTAAATCACATCTGTCTCAGAAGCTGCCCAAGTTGACAGAGAAGCTCAATATATGAACAGATCATGACAGGTGCCTCCATTGGCAAGTGGTAGGTTTTCTACGAAGCCATCTTGGATACAGAACACGGCCAAGATTTTACCATAGCCAAGGACCTGGGGGAAGCAGGCAGTGTTACTTGCTAGTGTCTTAAGCCAAGACTTTAAAAATCATCACCTAGCATACAGATGGATTTTTAGCTTGCAAAATTAATTTCATTTTCAAGTTTCCCTGAGACTCTTTCATCGGGAATGTGTTCTATTTTACCTGGAATTCTGGTGCCATGTTTTAAAGGCACATATAACAAAACTGTCATTGGAAGAATATTTAAAAATGTGGCATAATTTAAATTCAGAGTACTTGGTACACATGTGTTTTTCTATCAATTCTGTCAAAGACATTTTGTTCTCATAAACTTCTAAGGTAACTGAAAGAGACTCTTTCCTCTTCCCCTTGGGATCAGATCAAAGGTGATGATGAGAAGAGAAAAGGATGCTCACAGTGTCTCCAAACTTCTCAGTGATGGTGCTATTTAGCCTCTAAATAGGCAACATAGACTGCATGGGAATGCAGAAGAATATGTCTTACCTAGTCTCTCTTCTAGAATCATTGAGATACAGATTTAGAGATAGAAAGAACCTCAGAGATCACCTATCTAGTTCAAGCTCTCTCATTTATTCAAATGAGGAAATAGATGGCCCAGAGAGTTGAAGTGTCTTTCCCAGGTCACATAGCAAAAGGCAGAGGCAAGAATTAAACTCAGGTCCTTTGATTAGGGAGACAGAATGGAATAGTAGATAGGGCATTGGACTTGGAGTCAGAGAGACCCAAATTCAAATCCCACATCAAAAACTTACTATGTGATCATAGGCAAGTTACTTAACTGTTCTGTATCTCAGTTGCACCATCTATAAAGTGAGAGGGAGAGATGTGATTGCATCTAAGATCCATCTTAGCTTAAAATCTAGGAGCTATTGCTTCTATGAATCCAAATCTACTTTTCTTTCCTTGAACCAGACTACCTCCTCTCCCTTGGTTATAACATCGCTGCCTAGAAAGGCTCCCCTCTTGGATCCTCTATATCTCCATTCTTTAGGAACCAGCCCAAGTTGTATCTCATTCATGAAACCTTAGACCTTCCAACTAATTCAGCCCATATTGATCTCCCTTTTCTGTCAACATCTACAACATTCACTCAGTCTTTCATAATCCTTTTTTCATGTAATCCAATACTACCTTGTGTTTCATGCTAGCTGCATAGTAAGCTCTCAGGACCTCAAACTCCTCAGCCTAGTATTTAAGTCTACCCACAATTTGGCTCCAATGCTATTTCATGCTACTCATCTTAATACACTCTACTTACTAGCCAAACTGGACAACTAGCTCTTACCTAAACCTAATATTGTACCTCTTTCCTCTGTGCATTTGTATAGACTTTTCCGTATTCCTAGAATATATTCTCTCCTCATCCCCGCTTTGGAATCCTCATCTTCGTCCAATGCCCACACATGGTGCCAACTCTTCTGTGAAGCCTGTCCTGATCCCCTGGTCCCCATTTCATCTCATTATTAGTATCTCTGTGCCTTTAACAGAATTGTAACTATGGAAAGATGAGCAGTGATTTGTCCCCGGCTGACACAATTTAGAGCAAAAAAAAAAAAAAAAAAACTCAAGTAGGATTAACACCTAGTAACAATAGTTATAACAATGGATTTCTTCTTCTAGGAGTCATATTTCAAGGCAGCTACTCTCTGGTCAAGCCCAATCTCACTGACACATACTCACTTCCTGGGTACACTTCTTAGAAGGGGCTCTATGCATGTTCTGAGGTCTCTCTATCTCCACTAACTTTTTGTGCTGTCTACAAAAATAGTGACTTAGGGCTCTGTTCCTCAAGCAACATTTTATTTACTTCTTTGTGTATCTGTTGTAACATCCTCAGTTGAAAACAATTCCCCTAAGGTAAGGGACCATTTAATTTTGTGTCTTTGTACCCTAATACCTTGCACAGTATATTGAACATAGAAAGTATTTAATGAGCTTAAATTCAGCTGAATTCTATAAAAGTGGAATGACAATGTCAGGCCTACCAACTTCACAAGGTTGCTATGGGGATAAAACTAGACAATGTATGTGAAAGTACTCTGTACCTCTGAAACACTATGTAAATCAAAGTTTTTGACTTACAATTGACATGAGGTTAGAAGCTGCATCTTCATCACCTCAAGTACTTAGGACAATGTTGAGTAAAAACTTGTTGGATGAACCAATGACCACCCTGTATCTTGTGAGTAGCTGGGGAGCTCTTTGTCTCCTCCACTAAGTACTGTGCTTTCATTCATTTATTCCATCGATATTTATTGATTGCTTGAGCTCCACATTGGGAACAGCTGTGGAAGGGGAGGGGCATAGCTAACCATAGCACTCCAGCTTTGGGCTGGAGCAGGCTTAGCTGGGGAACGTGTCTAGAAGGTGCCTGGATTCTTTGAAATGGAGAAAGAAATGATATGAAAGGAAAACAGTAAAGATGTGTGACTGGCGTGGTGGAAGGGCAGAATAATCAAGAATAAGATAGAGAAAAGTGATGAAATGAAGAGTTAAGATGCCGGCAGTCACACTGGCACGAGAGGGGGCCTGGCTATGAATGGAGATTAAAAAATTGGCTGCATATGCCTTCAGCCTAATTTATTTTTCATCAAAACATGAACTGAATGTACTAGCTGAAATAACACTCTTCACTGGGCTTTTCAGAGGGTTTCTGATGGATAGTTTTACCGCAATGAGCAAATATGCCTTTTCAAAAGAAAATGAAAGAATGTATAGTGCCTTCAAGAAATACATCTGTACCCAAAAGCACGCAGGAGGTATAGTAAATAAACACGCATTGAAAAGTGATGTCTCAAATGCAAGTAACGCAGAATCTTAGGCTATTTGTCCTTCTCGCTAGGGAGTTATCTCATACAAGACTTGCTACAGAGATTATTTTCACCCCAAATTGTTACCCAGTCATTACTGGAATAATCACACAGGGAGGAATCAATGCAGCATGACTGTTTCAATATAAATGTGTTTTTTTTTTCCCTCTGAGTTTTGAGTGAAGTACGGTACAGACATGAAACAACGTTGAAGGTGAAAAAGTCATCTCTATTTTCGTTTCAGAATGACTAGGATCCAATTTGACTTACAGTTTAACAAATTAGGAAAAGGTAGAGGAGAAAAGGGAAGGATCCAAATGCTTTTTCCAATTCTAGTGCCAAGTGCAGTGCAATACTGCCAACCGTTAGGCAACCTCTGTGGTCTTCGGGGAATATTGCCTGTCAGTGTCGGGAAGGGACAGAATTACAGAGTAGAAAGGGATCACAGTAATATGCTTGGCAGCACATAGTAATAAATGCTTGTTGATTGATTGATTGATAGCTATCTCTAAATTGAGCTCCATTATTTTACAAATGAGGAAATGGAGGCTATAAAGAAGCAAAAGGGTATATGCCATGTCACAAACCATTAAGTAAGGATCCTGGGTCTTCTAACACTGAATCGTCTTCTTTCTAAAGGGCTTGACATCCTAGAAATATAAGGGATTAGTGATCTGTGATAGGCCAAGATGAGGGATCATCACATCAGGAGCCTCCTGAGCCAATGATGGAACAGATCCCATGAGATAGTGTTTTGGGAAGTAGTAAATACTAGCCTTTGGAACTACATTTTAGATTCATAATGGGTTTTGATTTCAAAATTTCATTCAATTGCATCTGTATCTATCTAGGGTAATTAGGTGGTACAATGACTAGAGTGACTGTCCTGGAGTCAGGAAGACCTGAGTCCAAATTGGGCCCCAGAACATGTACAAGCTGTGTGATCATGGGCAAGTCACTTAACCCTGTTTGCCTCAGTTTCTTCATCTGTAAAATGAGCTGGAGAAGGAAACGGCAAACCATTCCAGTATCTTTGTCAAGAAAACCCCAAAAGGAGTCACAAAGAGTTGGACATGCCTGAAAAATGACGAAATAGCATCTATCTATCTATCTATCTATCTATCTATCTATCTATCTATCTATC
>NW_020954652.1:16384865-16387154 GCF_900497805.2 Vombatus ursinus
ATCTATCTATCTATCTATCTATCTATCTATCTATCTATCTATCTATCTATCTATCTATCTATCTGTCTGTCTGTCTGTCTGTCTGTCTGTCTGTCTGTCTATCTATCTATCTATCTATTTTGGCTTAACATAAAGAACATACTTCTTCCTAAAAAATCATTTACTACTATTGTCCCAATTTTCCAACAAATGTATGATTTCATTGATGTGGGTATTTCTTCCACTAATAAAGATGGCACGACTGCCCCAACTACACAACCTACAACCACATGCTCCAGGAAATTAGCCAAATGAAGTCCATTGAATAGGATGGGGGAGTGGGAGGATTAGTGAGGGACAAGGTCTTCCTTGAGTTATCTTGACATCAGCTATTCATTGTTTTTGCTCTGTGATCAGTCCATCTGTCTTTCCAACCACACATTTTCCAAGCACTATGTCAGGCACTGGGAATACAAATACAATAACTGAGACAATCCCAACTTGCAAGGAGTTTACAGTCTGGCTTCTAACCTCATCGCTCAACTAAAACATTCCTCTACAAAGTCAGTCATGATCTCTTAGTTATCTTTTTTCTCAGTACTTATCTTTCTTGACTTATCTGCTTCATTTGATACTGTTGATCACTCCCTCCTCCTGGATATTCATTACCCCTTTCCCTCCCTCTTTTTCTGTCTCTCTGTTCTTCTCTCTGTGTCTATACCTCTTTGTCTCTCTCTCTCCTTTCTCCCCTCTTTCCATACTTATATAACAGCTTCTCCATCTCTTTTAATGGTTAATTATCCAGATCATATATTTTAACAATGGGTATTCCCAAAGGCTCTGTCCTAGGCTCCCCAATCTTCTCACTTTATATATTCTCTCAATGACCTCATCAGCTCTCATGGGTTGAAATATGCAAATGTCTGCTAGATCTAAGCTTCAGTCTCTCCCCCAAACTTCAATCCAGCAGCATCCACTATCTATTACCCTTTCTAAACTAGACATGCCCAAAATAAGATCATTATCTCTCTCTTCCCTTTCCCTCTCTCCCAATATTTTGTTTCATTGCTGGAACTAAAGTATGTCTTTATTGGAACAGAAGAAATAAGTGTCTTACTCAGATTAGTTCCTACTGCTTAATGACTTCAATAAAGATATTTGTGGTAAGGACTCAGTCTCTTCTTCTGCTATTTTAGGATTACTGCTGCAATCAAGGGACTCAAGTTCCATTTGTAAGGAAAACTAGAGAACAATCAGGAATGTTACTTATTTAAGACAAAGATTAACTGCTTTGTAAATGCAATCCACAATTTAATTCCAAACAAAGGCAAAATTTAATGAGGACAAATCAGAAAAGGCTCTGCAAGGTGGATTGGTACAGCTATGAAGGTGGCACCATTTGGTTTGCTGAGTTCATTTATTTGTTCCCCACTATTGTAATGAGAACTTTTGATTTTTTTTCTGTTCAATTCTATCAAACTATCTCAAACTTATCAGAATTCAAAGTAAAAAAAAGAATCACATTTACGATTTGAATGAATAAAGGATTAATTTGAAAAAGGAACAAAAAGGCATTTCATAAATGAATAAGAACTTTTTTCAGGCACTCCGCATACACCCTCTGGAGCTGAGTGAATCAACTTGGAGTCTTTTGCACGTAGCAAGCTAAGGCCTTGGGAAAGAACTATGTCAAATGTCATTTGAAGCTACTCAGCCAGGCACACATAAAGGCCCAGTGCACCGATAATATCTGACAACACTGGCTATGCTTTTTCTGCTCCAATGGCCAACTTGTCCAAATTCCAGGCAAACCTACACAGAAATAATTCATAAGGAATGACACTGTCAGCATCAGCATTGTAAGGAAGCCGCTATGACATTTTCACTAATGAACATTTCATATGCCAGCATGGCTGGGACCATTTGCTGAAGTTCAACTATCCAGAGGAGAAGCTACTGTGACTTTGCACATGAAATACCATCCATTTCTTTCCCATTCAACTCCAATGCACCAGAAGCTACTAATATAGCATTTTATATTTCATAGAATCATAGAACTTCAGAGTCAGAAGTCACTTGGGGGTCATCAGATTTAATCTATCCTGCAATAACTTTTTTGTTGATTGCTATTAAACAAAAGCATCAATGCAACCCTGTCACTGTTGTTTCTTCTAGGCCCTTTGGAAATGATACAATAGTAGTCTATAGTAGTCTCCTCTCTCTCCTGGGTAGCTAGCCACAGTTCTTTTCTGTTGTCTGTCTGTCTTTCTTTCTTTCTTTCTTTCTTTCTTTCTTTCTTTCTTTCTTTCT
>NW_020954652.1:16387164-16426490 GCF_900497805.2 Vombatus ursinus
TCTTTCTTTCTTTCTTTCTTTCTTTCTTTCTTTCTTTCTTTCTTTCTCTTTCTTTCCTTCCTTCCTTCCTTCCCTCCCCACCCCCTTTTTCTTTCTTTTTGCAGGGAAATTGGGGTTAAATGACTTGCCCAGAATCACACAGTTAATTAGTGTTAAGTGTCTGAGGCCACATTTGAACTCAGATCTTCCTGACTCCAGGGCCAGTGCTCTATCCACTTTTCTGTTGACTTTAGAGGGAGATGCAGAAGCAATAAAACTTTCAGAATTAGAATCTAGATCTCTTTCTTGCTTCTTGCCTTGTGTTCTACAAGCTAAATTATACTGAATTTTTTAACACTTTTCATCTAATTTTTACTTCTATGAATGAGTCAATAAAAACCTCCAGCTAATATAATTCATTGATTTTTTTTTGCTAGTTGGCTTAAGAGATGGAAGTGCACTTCATATACTCACAAAGGAAACTCACATTTTGAATAGGATTCTCTTTTCTCCATTAGCAGGTATTTCAATTGTCATCAAATACAGATTAAAATGAATTTCCAGTGAAGTCAATAACTTGACTTTATCTTCCTGACCACTGATATCTTCTCAGACTAATTTTTAAAAATTATCTTTTTCCCCCTGCAATACAAAAATAATTTGAAGGCTATTGTAAAACTGCAATTAGTAATCTTGATAGTTTGCCTAAGAAATTCCAAATCCACATGTTTCAAACTCACCAAATGTTTGATGTAATACAGAATTTACAAAACGATAATTATGTGAGTTTAAAAAAAATACTGTTTATTTAAATATATTGGTATCATGATGTCTATGTGGTGTAGTGTGTGCACAGAGAAAGCCTGAGAGTCAGAAAGACTTTCATTTCAATACTACTCCATACAAAGACTGTAAGACTTTGGGGAAGTCATAACCTCTCAGTGCCCCAAGTAAGTCTAAGATGATCAACTTTAGAGACTGTGTTAATCTGTGTTGGTGAAAGGAGTTCACTCATCAGAAGATCCCTATATCAATAGAATCACTGGTTGGAGCCAATAAAAAAAAGTTGGTTTCATGTAGAACTAGGTAAAATTTGTAATTATAATGTTCAACCAAAAAGTAATTTTCTTCCCAAATTCAACTAATAATTTAATAAGAGAGAGACCGTGTATATAGTGGCTAGAGAGTGGCCTCAATGCCAAGGGAGACTTGGGTTGAAATTCTGCTTCTAACATATTCTGACTGTGTGACTCTGGGCAAGTCACAAAACCTCTCAGTGCTCCAAGCATCTCCCTAAGACTAAAAGTTGCAGAACAGGTGGTAACCAGCATTGGTAGAGGGAGTTTCCTCATCTCAAAGTTGTCCATCGAAATGAAATCCCAGGGCCAGTCTCTATCCCTAAATTAAAAATGAGAAATTTAGTGAAAAAGAAACATTGTAGAGTAGTGGACAGATGTCTTGCCTTGGAGTCAAGAAAACCCAGGTTCAAACAATGGGCTCATAGGTTTAGAGTTGGAAGGGATCTTAAAGATCATCTAATT
Source organism: Vombatus ursinus (assembly GCF_900497805.2). Taxonomy (NCBI): domain Eukaryota; kingdom Metazoa; phylum Chordata; class Mammalia; order Diprotodontia; family Vombatidae; genus Vombatus; species Vombatus ursinus. The sequence goes on from NW_020954652.1 coordinate 16,388,685, forward strand.
TTACAGAGGAGGAAACTGAGACCTAGAGAAGCAAAGTGATGTGCTCAATGTCACCCAAATTGTAACTGACAGAGCCCCTATTGGAACCCAGTTCCTCTGACTCCAAATTAAAGTCTAACCCTCTTTCATTAGACTCTTCTGCTTCCATGAGTAGAATTTTTTCTTTCTCTACAGTAAAGAGCACTGAAACTGGAAGGCCTGATCTTGGTTTTGATCCACAGCAGAAAGAATGGGTGAGATTCTCCTCTCTCCTTTCCTCTCTATTTCTCTTCCTCTCTCTGTCCTTATTCCTCTCCTTCTCTCTATCTCTGTCTCTCATACACATACACACACACACACACACACACACATATCTATCTATCTATCTATATATACATACATACATATACATATATCTATACATACCCACACATATATGAGAAAGATGTGCCGGTAAATGTTTCATAATCAGCTGTTTGAAAAAAATGTGTGGAAAATACTTTTAAGTTATAATTATTATTATTAGCATTTTCTCTATCACATTTTAAAGTCGAGACAATCAACAAATCAAATCAAGCCCTGATTTGTAGTATTTCCTGATTTCTGAGATATAAATGCTCACATAAAAGAAAATTAACAATTGGCTCTCAAAAGCTGGTTTGAGCTGGCTTCAGCATACTATATCTATGTGTGGATCTCTCTCTCTCTCTCTCTCTCTCTCTCTCTCTCTCTCTCTGTATCTACCTATATCTATCTAGGTATATGTCTCTATCTATCTATCTGTGTATCTAACTATAGCGCAAACATATGTATAATACATAACCACAGATGAAGAGGCAGCGTGGACCTCAGAAGCCATTCTAATTCCTCTACCATTCTACAGAAAAGGAAACTGAGGCCTAAGGAGATTAAGTGATTGAACTAAGATCCCATGAACAATATGAATAGTAATATGAAGTACTGACAGGACCTGAATCTATGATTACATTAGCTTTTTTTTCCTTTCTGCTGAATCAAACTCTTAAAGTATTTTGAGCTTGCAAACCACTACATTTTTCATCTCATACTATTTCAATTCACCTTCAAGAAGGCAGTGTGGAGAAGAGGAGAGATGATCATAAAGCCAAGAAGACATGGGTTCAAATTCTACCACTGACCTCTACCCACTGTGTGACACAGAAAACGTCACTTGCTTTTTCAGTTCCCCGGGCAACTCCCTGGGATTATAAATCGCAGCATTGGTACTGTCAATCTTCATTACTGGAGGGAAGTTCTTCATTGAGAGTTCCAATACCAAAGAAATCACAGGTCTCTTTGTCTAAAAGTGGGCAGTTTTCCTTTTTTGGGGGCTGATCTCTAGATCTCTTGAAGTTACAAGGACACCTCTGAAAAATGTAGTCTTTCCACTGGTTATAGCTTGCATCTATGTAGTCCTTTAAGGTCACTACTTTGTGAAGTAAAATTATAAATATTATCTTATGCTATTTATAATTTATAAAAATTAAATTAATTACATTATATTAACTATAAGTTTACAGGTATTAGAACATAAATGTTATCTTATGTTACTCTCACAATAACTCTGGCTGGTAGATGTTATTCTTATCCCCATTTTCCAGATAAGGAGACTGAAGTAGATAGAGGTTAAATGACTTATCTCACAGAATGAGATAAAGTGTCAAAGACTGAACCTGAACTCAAGTCTTCCTAACTCAAAGCTCATTTCATCACGTAGGTGTCTCTGCCCAGTTCTCACTAAATGGCTTACTCCCTTTCCCTATCTTTTTTTGGATAATATCTTTTTTCAATCTCTTTCAGTATAAAAGCTAAATATAACTTCATAAACTCACATGGGGAAGGCAGGAGGGAGGAATGTTGGACTTTGAGCCAGGAGAGACCTTAGGAGCTCAGATTCTGCTCCTGACACTCACTAACTGTGAGACCTTGGGCCATTTACCTAACCTCACTGAGTGGTGGTTTCCTCATCCAGAAAATGGAAATAGTATTACTTATAGTATCTAACTTGAAGCATTTATTATAAGGTGTAGATAATACAATATAGGGTGCTCCAAAACTCTTAGTGCAATTGCATTGAAACTTGGGATACCTTGAATATGTAAAATGGCATATAGACTTTAAAGTACATGTCAGCTATCATTGTGTGTGCATGTATGTGTGTGTGTCTATGAGTATGTACACACATACATATGCATGCCTGCGTGGTGAGGGTAGAGAATGGCAATATAGTATCTCAAAGGAAAGCTTCTTTCACTCAAAGGCTATCAGTTTTCTCGATGGCAAGGTTTTTTAATTTTTCTCAGAAAAGGTTGCATGCAGTAAGATTATTATGAAAATGAGGTGGTGCAATTTGTTTTAATTTTGGCCCTTTTTATGCTTTTAGAGAGCTGTAATTAAACCTCATTACTTCCCAGAACCTAATAGGCAATGCAGTTAAATTATAAATTTTGTTGGGTTACAATTGTGCAATGACCAGTGATAATTTGATGCTCTATTGATAGCCAACTGAAATCTTAGTATAGAATAATTGCTCCAAAATGCTCTAGCCTAAAAAACATTTCAACTCACTCTTTTATGTGAAACTAAAGGGGTTACATAAAGATAAAAAAGATATAGATATAAATATTTCTATATGCATATATATACACATACAAAGATGTAACAAGGAAGTTTTAAATTCCTTTTCACATACTTAAGGAGTAAATCTGTGAAAAATATTATATAAGAAATGTACCTGGAAGATTTTAAACTGTATAATTTTTGGACAGGCACATTTTAAATGAAAAAAAAAACACACACACATCAAAAAGGCAGCATAGAAAAGCCTTCCATATTTTGAATCAGGCTTAGCATTTGCTACTTATCAGGGAGGGATATTATGAAGACTTGTAGCCATGAGAATAGTACAGCATTTATTTTCACGGCACTGTTTTCAATTAGTTTTTATCTTTCCCTTCAGCTACCCATTTACAAGGAGAGTAAGTGGATCTGGGGAGACAGGGAATGTGTGATATGCCTTTCTATATTTAGCTCTATCCATTTAATTCTCCTATCCATCCCTGCAACAAAAATGTGGTTGGTGGGTATATTCATTTCCACATTGGTTAGTGTCACTTGTTATTTTGGGAAGAAGACTATAAGCAGAGTCACTCTCCCTCAAATTTCAGTATTAATAATTAATATCCTTAATCAGGTTCTACATGATCTTGATCAAGGTCTGCAATACAATACACATTAACAGAGCTAAGTTTGTATTTCTAATGGCTATCCATTTTCTACTGAAAAAAAGACAAAAATCACTGCAGCCTGTTACTTGAAGCCTTGTGTGATTTGCCCCTAATGTGCCTTTCTAACATTTCCTCTAAATTCTCCCCTTCAACCATTCTAGCTTTCAGTCAAAATGGATTCCATTCTGTTCTCTAAACAAAACTTATGTTTTCCCACCTGTGTACCATCACTCATTTTCTGTTCCTTATTTTGGAATGACCTTCCTTTTCTGCTGTTTGGTCAGTTTCTTATCAACCTTCCAAGATCTAGCTTAGATACTTTTTTTACCCAACGAAACTTTCTCTGACTCCTCCCACCTGCAGGGAACATCCTCTTCCTCTGAAGTAACACAATACTTTGCCCTTCTCACTGTCCTTTTCAATTATGCATCCTATTATAATTATTTACACACAAGTGCAATCTTCCATATCAGATTAGAAGCTTCATGAAAACAAGATTTATATTTCATTCTTTTATCTCCAATTGTGCTTTGCACTGATGAACTGAATTGAATATTACAGGAGAAAAGTGTTTACAGATAAAGCAGAGTTTAATAGAATGTGAGAAAGAAAAAGAAAATCCCGTGAGTTTTTAAAAGGTTGGTGTTACTCCCAAGTTCAAGGGCTCTGAGATGGTTTCTTGAAGAAAGATTGTAGTTAATTATTCCTTGAAGGATAAGTACGATTTAAGCTGTTAGAGAAAAAGTGGGAGGGAGGGTATTCCAGACAAAGGATATAACATGGCCAAAAGAAAGAGAGTACAGAAAATGTTTGAGGAACAGTAAGTGGTCAGATTTAGATAGAATAGGCCCTAGTATCTAGTAAGCAATTAATAACCATTTATAAAAAAGTGTCTACTATGTGCTGAGTACTTTCTTGGTGCTGAAGATAAAAAGAAAAAAGCAAAAACAGTGTCTATCTCAAAAAGCTTACATTCTATTGTAGAGACAATAAGGATAGATATATATAGAATTAATATAGAGAGAACAAATACAAATAAATGCCAGCTACCATGCCTTGAACACAGTAGAAATCTTAAAAATGTTTGTTGGATTGTATTTAATTAGATAAAGCCATTGACATTTGGTTGGAGATAGACCATGATATGGTTTGAAAGGTAAGTTAAAGAGTTCAAAATTTATCTAATAAGGCAGTTCCTGGGATATGTCTAAGAGGAGACTGGATGACTATTTGTTATTAATGTTCTGGAAGAGTGTTTTATATTCAGTTAGAGGTAGGATTAGGTTGTATTCTAATGTCCTGAATGACTAGAAATCCTATAAATGTATTAGATTTTTAAAGAAGAGATCATCACGACTAATAATAAATTTAGGAGAATTCACCACGGCAACTCATTCCTCTTGGGGTCATGATCTTTCTGCATCGGCTACCATACTTTATCACCATTATGCCACTAGAATTGGAATATCATTTTGTGCCACATGATTGTCCTGCAGCCATGATCTATGATGTGAATAAATTATGTAGGAAATGCAACAAATAGTTCTACAATAACCTTAATAAAATACCCTTTGCTATTGGTAGCCACAGACTCAGGCCACTCCTATGCAATTTCCAACTGCTTTAAGAAATTCAACATGATTTAAAGGCTATACTTTGGCAATATGAGAGACAGTATTGCATGGTAGTTTATAACTCTACCACTGACTATAGACCCTTTTTTTTTTGGTGAGGCAATCGGGATTAAGTGACTTTCCCAAGGTCACACAGCTAGTAAGTGTTAAGTGTCTGAGGCTGGATTTGAACTCAGGTCCTTCTGACTCCAAGGCCAGAGCTCTATTCACTGCACCACCTAGCTGCCCTTTAGATTTCTTCTTTCTTTCCCTTTTTTCTCTCTCTTCCTTTCTCTCTTCCTCCTTTCTTTCTTTCCCTTCCTTCCTTTCCTCCCTCCTTCTTTCTTTCTTTCTTTGCATTTGAATCTCTTCTCTGCCACTTATCACCTGCGTGGCTTCAGACACATTTGTCTATCAGACAAATCACTTAACCTCTGTGGGCCATGGTTTCTTTATTTATAAAATAAAGGCCAAGGTCTTAGATGAATGATATTTAAGATTTCTTCTACATTTAATTCTATGACCCTAAGTTAGAAACAGGTTGACAATTTACATAAGTGGATGAAGTTTCGATATTGGGAAATTACCATATGGATGACATCAGAGTATGGATACAGTACAGCCTGAATTGATAATAGGGAACTGACAGATGAGGAAATCCCCTCTACTAAAGGAGATTGCAATTTTTCTACAACTTATAATTTCAGAGGATTTCCTAGAGCACTGAGTGTTGAAGTGACTTGTCCAGGATCACATAACCAGGATGCATCAGAGGTACATGAACCTAGATCTTCCTATCTCTGAAGTCAACTCTCTACCCATTCTATTATGGCTGTCTATTAAATGTGTAGTTATTATATTTAAATGATATAACCTAAGACTTGGTCTAAGAATGTGCTTCTTTACTGCTTGACTTTCAACTTGACTGTTGGGAGGCATCATCAACAACTCTGAGACAGCTGTCAAACTGTCAGAAGCTTTGGTATATATGTGTATATTTGTTTATATTTAGAAAAACATATAAAAATATGGAGCTTCTCACCAAAGTCAACACAATCCCATGGACTGATAGAAATGCCATTTTTTTTCCTCCTTGGTGGCCAACCAACCAACCAATACCATGAAGTCTCAAAAGTTTTCTATGACACTAAAGAGATGCATTCTGTTACCCATATGCCATACTTCTCAGTGATATACCAGTAGACAGAGATGAAAGGCCACATGATGCATTGGATAGGACATTTGCCTTACAGTCAGGAATATGAGGGTTCAAATTCTGTCTCAGGTACTTACTGTCCATATTATCCCATCAAGTTACTTAACTACTCTTGTGCCTCAGTTTCCTCATCTTTAAAGTGAGGATGTTGGAGTCAACAGATATAAATGTTCTTTCTAAGTCTATGATTATAAAATTGTCAGCCTAAAAGGTGAAAAAAGTAAAGTTTGCCTTTGCTTGTTGACGTTAAAAGAATTCTCTTTGGTTACAGACTAAAGGACAGTCATCATATGTACATACTATGGAAAGAAGTATAAGTCTTTTTCTGTCACAGTTGTATGTATGGACAGCAACTTGGATAGCATCCATTCTGGACACTAAGGATAAGCTTATATACTTATATATAAATCCATATGTAAGTGCACATACACATATTAAGACTGAATACTAAAAGGAGGGGTAGGTTTATAACAGGAGAGAATTATTACCAAATGTGTGAATCAAAATTTTCTCTGTAGTGCTACCACAAAGATTAACCTTTGCTAATTAGATCCTGTGTCTTAACTACAGTATTTGGAGGTTTTAGTGCCACAAGGGATTTAAATTTTAGTAACCTCTATGCCCAACTTTTCCAGATAGGAACTTGAAGCTCAAGGAAGGAAATGAAGTGACTTGACCAAGGTCACACAGATAGGAAGTAAAAGATCCACAGTTTAAACCCAGTTACTTTGATTTCAATATCATGCCCTTCAGTAGATGGACATGTTGTCTGAATTTTCTTCCCAAAGGTGAATGAATGAAAAAAGGATTTATTAAATACTTACAATGTGCTGGGCTCAATGTTAAAATTGAGCATATAAGTAGAAGCAAGCAAAGTTATCCCCATCTTCAGGAAGATAACACATAAAGGGGAGATGGGGGGTTTGTGGGGAAGGGTGGTAGACCCAGAAGCAGGTTTTGGAAATGGATAGGAAGTGACTTGAAGGCCTGGTTCCTGGAAAGGTAAGATTAAGGTTCACTTGTCAGAGCCAAGAGTCCTGAATGAGAATCCAAGGTTCTGGGTGGGGACTGGAAACATGGGAGGAGCATCTACTAAGAGGACATGGTATGTTTTGGAAATGCCTGGAAAGTGTGTAATGCTACTATAGGAAACTTCAGCCTGTGAAGTTGGGGGATCTTAGTTCAAAAAAGTAAATCGCTAGACTTGCAAAACAATTGTAAATAGGAAACTGGTTAATCTAATTTGCCTTCTTTATGGAGGTAGTTTCAGTTGGGTCTTTAACCATGACACGTCTTATCTATGTTACAGATAAAATTCTAACTTCAGGTAATGTCAACAGAGAGAGGTCTGGCTAGTATCAAATCTTGAAAGGACAAAGAGAAATGTCCAACATGGTCATGACAAAACTAGCACATACTGCAATTACTACCATTTTAAATATGTAGGTAACACCTCTTTAAATCCAGGTACCAGGCAGACTCTCCCTATCCTTTTAAAGATTTAAGAAACTAATATTGACATTAGCTTGAGTTTGAACCTTAGCCTCAATATAGGAATCCATACATATTAGCCATGTACTTAACAAATCCATTAAAGCCAAAGTACTTGTATATGACTAGATTATAAATGTTTCAAAAGGTCTGTAGAATTGCTTGACTTGGATTCATAAGTAAAATGGGAGTTCCAGTACATTTCTCAAAAGCACATTTCTTTTTACTCAATGACAATTTATGAAAAAGAAGTGATATGTGAATATTAAAAATATTGTGGGAATAAGGAATATTGAGGACATTGTTCATGCTTTTTTTGGAAATTGATGGTCAAAAATAGGAGATTAGGTGGGGAAAATACGAGATAGTTGATGGACAGCTGACATGTGACATTGGTACCCAAGAAATATATATTTTTTAACCTAAAGGAAAGCTTGCAATATTTTGGCAGCATGTTTAGATATGTCTATATATATGTATATATATATGTGTATATGTGTATATATGTACTTATTTAGAGAGTGAGATATAGTTACACACACACACACACACAGACACACACACACACAGAGTTATAGTTATATAGGCAGTCAGATATAGTGCTGTACTTGAGTGAGGAAGACCTGGGTTTGAATCTCATGTTGGACACTGTGTCTGGTATCATTGTCACTGACGTTACTGATATAGGTTACCATGTGATCCTGGACAGCTCACTTTTTCTCTCTGAGAATCAGTTTCCTTATCTGTAAAATGAGGGAGATAGACTTGATGATCTCCAAGGTTCCTTCCAGCTCTAAGTCAATGATTCTATGATTCTTGGAGGATCTGCTATGAAACATGGATGGACAAGAACTACACAGGATTAAGCTTAGATGGCTCACAATTCTGCATAGGGTCCGAGGATATATTCCCTAAGCAACTAGATCAGAGATCCAGTGAAGGATGGAATTATAAATTACATCTACTGAATTGTCATTTGTGGCTGTCATATAAGAGATTTTTAAGAGAAAAAATTCTTTGTAGAATGATACTTCTTGTTTCATCTCAATACAACTTATTTTAATTATGTAATCAACTAAGTTGATCATTTGCATTCAACCCACTTTTTTTAAAATTTGTAATATGTCTTTAAGATTTTATGCATACTTCATGAAGAAAATCTATCTCTTACTGGGCCAATGAGGAAAGTTGACAAAGTAAGTCTTTACCTACTGAGAAAAGAGACTGAATTGAGAACACAGCAGTTTTGGGAAATGATGGCATCATTAAAGTCTAGAAATGCCCTGCTAAACGAGTTTATTAGGAAGATTTCCTTTGTTAGGCCAAATGAGTTATGTATTTAATTTTTTAAAATGAAAAGCCTGCTGTCTCGTCTTGACAGTCTTGTTGACATGAAAGGGCAGCATTTATTATTCTCCCTTCACAGTAAGCAGAAACCGACAGCAGTCAGAAGATAAACAGATTTAATCTCTAGGGAAGGGTCCGTGTGGTTTTGCCTTAAAGCAACTTTAACTCCTGAACTGAATGCTACTACTGATGTTGCCTGGGCATCCTGGAGTGGTGGACTTAACTTGTGCCCTTATTTTGATAACTAGGACAGTGATCATATTGGAATCGCAGGACTACTGTGACTATGTTGTCTCTCAGGTTCTGAAAGTAGAAGACAGCTAAGAGTGGAAGACAACTTTAATGACATTGAACTTTCACATTCACCTATCTGTAAGTGAAAGCCATCAACAGTCAAAAGAAGGAAGTGAATATGTGCATGTGGAGAAGGCAAGATTTGAATTAAAGAATCTTCCTGCCTAAAAACTAAATGAACATTTAACACTAAAATTTCAGTTTGGGGTAAGAGTTAAGGTACAGAATGGCAGCACCAGAAGTGTGTTTGGTTGCACTAATAATGTTTACATTTCTAGGACCAAGAACTAATTTAATTATGGGAAATGGCACAGATTTGACTTCAGATTATTGACTACAAGGCACAGCAGGGTCTACGGTGTAACACATGATGATTAAGAGGCTCTCAACAGGTATTTCCAATGCCAAATTGATTCAAATCCTCCAATCTAAGGATACTTCTGCAGGGCCAAAGAAGATCTGAGTGGATACATTCATGGTCCCACTACAAGGGCCAATAGAGAATGTTATAGTCACAGAAGACAAGGATATGGGAAGTGAACAAGCATTTATGAGTGCCTATTATGTTCCAGTAATCGTTCTGCTCTTGTTTAGTTGCTTCAGTAATTGTAATTCTTCATGACCCTATATTCGAGTTTTCTTGGCAAAGATACTGGAGGGGTTTGCCATTTCCTTCTTCATCTCATTTTACAGAAGAGAAACTGAGGTGAAAAGGGTTAGGTGAGTTGCCCAGGGTCACACAGTTAGTAAGTATCTGAGGCTGGATTTGAACTCATGAAGAGGAATCTTCCTCATTCCAAGCTGAGTGCTCCATCTACTGTGTTACCCAGCTGCACTGTTTTAAATGCTTTATAAATATTATCTGATTTGATGTTTGAATGTTGACTTTTGAATACTGAATTTGATATTTGAATTTGATGAATGAAATATACTGAATCACAAAAGATCATTACATTTCTACATGATTTCACTGGATCATTCATTTGGACTTGAATAGAACAATTAAAAAAATCCAAAATGACAGCAAAAGGAATTAGCAATATTTTGTTCATGTTATATAAATATGGCCTATTACCTTTTGATATAATACATCTAGTTACTTTAGTTCAGTATTATGTAACTAGTGGGTTAATAGTGGACTATTTACAGGATGGACATTCTTCAGCACATAAAGTCATAAAATTGTAGACTTAGAAAGGATAGAAATCATAGTATCATATATTTTGGGATCTTAGAGGTTATCTAGTGCACCCTCATTCATTTTTCCAATGAGGAAACTGAATTCCAGAGCCAGTAAGAGATTTCTCAACAGTTTTACAGTTAACAGAAATCTGAGAGGGATAGGTAATACATTGGCATGATAGAGCCAGGATCCAAAAATATCTTAACATATTAGTCTATTGGGTAAAATCTTATTGGATGAAGTCAAGTACAGCTAAATGTATAATCACAAGTATGAGTTAAAAAAATAAGCTTCACAAGTACAAAACAGGGAAGAGCACTATTAAAAAGCAATCTGAAAAAGAGTTATGGCTTTGGAAACAGCTCAAATGATGGGATATGGTACTTAGCACAGTGCCTGGTACATAGTAGGAACTTAATAAATGTTTATCAACCTATTGACTATGGCAGCCCAAAAGCTAATGGACTCCACTGAGAAAATCAAAGCATCCAGGAATGAGGAAGTGAGAATCCTGCTGGTTAGATGACTTCTGTCATCTGCCCTCATCACATCACAGCTGTAGCATTGTTCAATTTTGAGTTACACAGTAAGAGAAGGACATTAATAAGATGGAGAAAGTTCAGAGAAGGACAAACAGAATGGTTAAGGGCTCAAGTCAATGCCATACAAGAACTGATTTAAAGAGCTGGAAATTGCCAGCCTAGAGAAAAGAAGTTTCAAAGGAGACTGGACAGATTTCATCAAGTACTTTAAAGGGATTCCATTTCTTCTTTTTGGACCCAGATAACAAAACCAAAAGTAAAGGGACGAAGGTGCAGAGAGGCAAATTTAGGCTTGACGTAAGGAGAAAAATCCTAAGAATTAGAGGTAAGCCATAGTAAAATGTGCTGCTTTGGAAGGCAGTGAGAGCCTCCTCAATGAAATTCTTCAAGCAAAGGTTATGTGACTATCTGCTGGCTATGTAGTAATGGGGATCCTTTTAGGTGTATGAGTTGGATGTAGTGGTATGCTGATAAATGTTTAACAACTGGCTCTCCATAAAACCTGACATACCTTTAAATTTAATTTGCATTATTAACATTTTATCCATCACTTTCTTAAGTCTAGATTAACAACAAAACAATAAATTAAGCCCTTTTTGTAGTATCTGCCAATTTCCAAAGTAAGCTAGTTCAATCTTGTACCAGCACACCCCTAGTTGGGTGGGTTGGTTGATAATGTTCTGCCATGTAGCAGAGCTGAGACTTGAATCCAGGTCCTCTGATTCTAAAGCCAAGTGCTCTTTCTTCTATACCCCATTGCTGGGCCAGAAAGGTTACCCACTCTGCTTCCATGTTGTTTACTGCTGAGCCAAGAGGGAATGCTGTGGCTCAAGGACTTTCCCTGGCTCCATTCTGCAGTGCTAGTTGTACATCCCTATGCAGATGTAAGCAGTCAAGGAAGGTTAAAAATACCTTGCCCAGATCTCAGTTCTCTTCAATAACTATATATAAGCATGGCCCAGTATAGTTATCTATGTAGCTAGGTGGGATAGTTGATAAAACTTGGAACTCATGGACTGAGTTCAAATCCTGCCTCAGATACTTAATTTTAGTTGGGCAATCACAGGCAAGTCTCTTAACCTTAGCTTCAATTTCCTTATCAATAAAGTGAAAATAATAAAAGTATCTACCTCAACAGGATTTTTATGAGGAATAAATGAGATAACATATGTAAAGGTGTTTTGCAAACCTTAAAGCACTCCATAGATGGTAGCTATTATTTTAAAAAATATTTTATTTTTAATTTATGGAATAAAATGAGCATTTCCATAACTATACAAAAGCTGATTGCCCATGAAATTGCAAATCTATTATGTGCAACTTGCTTTTCCTTTTAAATATATAATAAAATTATCATGCAAATTTATTTTTTTCTTTTCCCCCCTCTCCTTCCATCCTAGAGATCTATCATTAGATACAAAAGATAAATATATGTAAAATTATTCCATACATACTATTATTTATCAGTTCTTTCTCTGGATGCAGATAGCATATTATTTTTAATTTCATCTCTGATCTTCCCTGTTCCTTCAAAGGTGACTTAGGTCATAGATCTTGAGCTGGGATGGACCTTTGGATATATATCACAAAGCCTCTCGTCCTGTACTTATGGATAAGCCTAAAAAAGGGGAAAGCCCTGGTCTCCTACTTCTATTGTGAATATTTATGAACTCTGTAAGAGTGAACTATAATCTCTAGGCCCTAATGGAATTCCTGGATTCCCCCTAGTCTCGCAAAATGTATTCAGATGGAAGAAGGCTCCCCCATTGATCAAGGACAATACAGCAGAGAAGTGGCCTTCTGGGATGCCTAGCTACAGTTATGGAAAAAAAAAAAACCTTGTTTGGAGGCAGCCAAAGAAAACACAACCCTTAATATTGGAATTTCACTTACCCATATTTGCTTCAGTTTCCTCATTTGTTAAATCAGCTGGACAAGGAAATGGGAAAACACCCCAGTATCTTTGCCAAGAAATCCCCAAGTGGGGTTGTGAAAAGTCAGGCATGACTAAAATGACTGAACAACAACAATGTTGGGACTTGCTCAAACGCTAAAAGGTTAGTGATTTACCCATGGTTATACAACTGAAATTAACTGGAACCCAAGTATTCTTGGTCTCAAGATTATCTACTGAACCATACTGTCTTCCAACCTACCCTACTACTCCATGATTACCATTATTTGCTGGGGCCATGAGAGACTCTCCTACATTGTGCCCATGGAGCTGTCCATGGTTCCTGGTCCCAATAATGTCAGCAAGTAGATCGCATTTGAGAGAGAAATACTATATATATATACACACAGACACACACACATACACATATATATACACACACATACACATTATATATATACATTATATATGTAATATAATAATATATGTATATAAAAGAAATACTAAGTAATTTTAAAGAGAGAACTAACAACTAACAATTGGCAGAATCAGGAAAGGCATCTTGTAGAAGGTGGCAGATGATCTGAGCCTTGAAGGGATTTTTCTAACTTACGTATTTGCAGAATAAACCAGACTCATTCTTTCTTCTTTGTCCATTGTAGAGTTTCTGAGGTGTTTAAAGAGGTTGCCTGAGCTAGGAGAAATGTAATGAAAGCAGCCTGACCCTTTCCTGCCACTGGTACCTCCAACACAGGATTACATAAGACTCCCCAAGTAACATGCTTTAAGTTTTGAGTTCCATTTTGTGCTGACAGAATGAATACATCTATCTAATTCAGATGATAATAATTAACAAAATTGTTTCAACCTCCGTCTCTTACCTTCCAATTCCTACTGCACTTCCCACACATACTTAGAGTAGACATGTGTTAGCCTCCTACTTCCATGGGAAGAATAGACCTGCACCATCACTAACCTACTCTTTCCCTTGGGTCATGAGGGAAGAGATAGCCATATTCTCAGACTAGACTGATACTTACCTGATTGATCATTTCACCCTTTGGTCTCCTCCAGGGCCATATTCTAATAATAATCCCCCTCCTCTCATGCATCTCCTGCATCCATTATTACTTAACATCTGCAAACATGTTCACTTTAAAAACAAAACAAAACCCCCCAATTTTTCTTGACTCATCTAGCTTTTATGCACCTTTCTCCTTCTATTCACTGCAAGACTTCTGGGGGACAAATTGCCTATACTCGGTGTTTCCATTTCCTCCCCTCAGATTCTTTTCTTCAATTCCTTCCAATCTGCTTGCCACAATTATTATCCTACTAAAACTTCTCTCTCAAAGTCAATCAATTACTTCATAATCATAATTTCCAATACTCTTTTTACTTCAATTTTTAAAAATCAATATCTTGCAACACATTAATTTTTGAATGTATCCCTCCTCTCTCTTTTACCTGGTGAGTTTTCCATTGAAACAATATTAAAACAGAAAAAGGAAATACCAAAGTCCCACAGCAATACCAATAGGCTTACAATACATTTGATGTTCTTCATCCATATTTTGCTACTTCTGTAAAGAAAGGAGAAAGGTGCATTTTCTCAACTCTACTCCAGAGTCAGGCTTGGGTTTCTAAGTGGATAGTGTTCAGTTTAATTCTACTGACCTTTCTGTTTACCCAATGGTCACTCTTCAGTCCTTAACCTCCTTGACCTTTCTGAAGCATTTAGTACTACTGACCACATCCTCCTTTTAGATATACTCTGCTTCCCTGTCTTCTGAGACACATTATCTTTACTGTTCTAGGCTTCTCCTTACTATCTTCTCTTATTTCTCTTTCAATGACTCCTTTTTTGGTTCTATTTAATCCTTTCTATTGCACTGCCACTATAGGAAGGGCCTCATTACAACTCCTGGAGTCTTCCTAAGAGGCTTCCCACCTCCAATCTGTCCTTTCTCCAATACAGTCTTCAGGCAGCTGTCAGACTGATTGAACCCCCCCCCCCCCCCCCACACTTGTACAGTTGCCATTCTTCTCAAATATCTTCAGTAGCTCTTTGTTATCTGCTAAGAAAAGCCAAATCTCCTTTGTCCAGCACTCAAGGCTTGCCATAATACTTTTCTAACCCTTTACTGCGCTATCCTCCCTCTACATATTCTACCATGAAGTCAAAAGTTTACTTTTTGTCCCCAAACAACCTCAATGCTTTTTCAAATGCTATTACCAATTCCTGTTCTATCTTCTTTTCCTTTGCTATGTTTAATTTGAACCTATCCTTTAGAATGAAATTGAGACCTTAGCTTTAAAAGGCCAAGGTCTCCCATTTCATCTGGAGCCATCAACAGTCATCTTGACCTATGTCTTGCCACTGAACTCAGATGACTCTGCAGGACAGAGTGAGGCTGATGACTCGGCACAACTCTGCCTCACTTAAATTCAATTCACTTGCCAGTCATTGGTCCTCTTTGAGAACAAAGGATGAATAACAAACAATCCTTTAGAACAAAGGAAAGCCAACTATTACCCGTGGAGCAGAAGAGACTCATCATTCATTTCTGTAGGGCCAATTCTTAACTCACAGGATGTATAAAAACAGGGAGCAGACTGGATTTGCTCAATGCCCTGTAGTTTACTGACTCCTACTTTAGAGTTTTATTAAAATGTCATTTCTGGTATATGAAAGGTTAGAAAGGAAGCCGACTTTCTCTCTCATAAACAAAAGCAACTACAATCACATTAATAATATAAATAACAATAGTAGTAGTGGCAGATGCACTTATATATCACTTTAAGAATTACAAAGTATTTTACAAATATTATCACATTTGATCCTTACAATAACTCTGAGATGTAGGTGCTGACTGACATATATACCAGCAAATATCAGAAAAGGGCCTCAAACAGAAGAATGATAAAGAAAAAAAGAAGAGAAACAGATAAAAGGATGGTCAGAAGCCTGTGAAGGCTGGGAAAGAGGTCTCATCAGGGAAGCTAGAGTGAGCTCCATAAAGGAGTCTGATGCCTGTGATTGCTGGGAGAGGTGCTGTGTGAGGGATGCTAGTACAAGCCCGAGTAAATATGCTTGAAGCTTGCTAACACTGGGGAGAGTAGCCCCAGGGAAGCCAATGAAAGCTCCAATAAACACTCCTAAAACCAGCAGGTGCACTGAAGGAGGACTCTTTCCAGGGTGGCAAGCCATTGTGAGCTCTGATAATCAGGGCATGAAGCCAGATCCTGTCCCTGGCCTATTGAAACAGTGCCCAGGAGAGAACCAGCCCCAACAGTAGACTGCTCTGAGAATCAGGGACAGCCTGTCTGCTGTTCTGAGGATGGTTAGCAATAGTAGGAGACAGGGTTACGTGGGAAACGCAGGAGTGAAAAGAAACATAACTCAATGCCTAGGTTTGAGGAAGGGGGCTTTATAAGAGGACTCAGACCAGTGTGATTTCAAGCACCTAAATGTGATGTGGGGAGTCCACAGAAAAGGGCAGAGCTGACTCCTGCAGGGGGATGGAAATGGAAAGGAGACAAATTGAATTTGTTAAGAATCATGGCAGCCTAGGAATTCCTTTGCTATTCTGGGCTAGAGATTATTGCCAAAAGAGGGGATCTGAGGCTGGTACTCACAGCAGACCACCAGAAGACTGAAACAGGGATTGAGGCAGAGGTTGAGTCCTTGTACTAGCCACATTAGCATAACAGCAGGAACAACAACATTCGTACTTCAGATGTTACAGGACCAAACAAGGCCTACCTAGCCCACCCAAGAGTATGACGAGTGGACAAAGCCTGATGCTGGCCAAAGTTGTAGTCCAAGAATTGAGGTGGAAATATGACTGAACAGAAGAAAACACAAATGAAGGAAATAGAGTAAAGAAATAAACTCAGGATATAAATACAGAAAAAGCAAATAAGGAAAGCAAAGAATAAGTACAAAGAAATAAGTGAGGGCAGCTAGATGGCACAATGGATAGAGTACCTGCCCTCAAGTCAGGAGGACCTGAGTTCAAATCTGATCTCAGACCAAACACTTGACATTGACACTTACTAGCTGTGTGACCCTGGGCAAGTCACTTAATCCCATTTGCCTTGCAAAAAAAAAAAAAGAAATAAGTGAAGAATAAATATTCCACAACAATGAGCAAAACCATAGAGTAAAAATGGCTTGGCCACAAGAACTGCAAGAATGGCTGGAAGAAATAAAGCAAGAGATTAAAAAAGGAAGTAATGAAATGAGTTTTGAAACAAAAATTTGGAAGGAAAATAAATAGCTTGGTACATAAGGTAGAAAATCTTACACAAGTGGGGGCTTCTCTAGAAAAAAAAAACAGAATAGAGCAACAGAACAGAGAATAAGAGTAAGAAATTTAAGAACAAAGTTAAAAGACTGGCAAACAAGAAGAAAACTAATTCCTAACCTCAATTTCTTATTTCTAAATAAATCTAGTCTGTTTTTTTTCTTTCTCAGGAAAGAACAGCTACCTATCATATAATAACCCCTCTCATATTTAAAAATAGAGAATAAAATCCATAGCTATCAGTTCAGTGCTGACAGCCAGCTGTATACTATCAAAAACAACTAATGTGGAAAGTAGGTCAAGGAAAGATAATTTCAGAATCACTGTACTCTCTGGGGAAAAATGACTAATGAAAAATCTAGATATCATATTAAGGAAATCATCAAAGAAAGTTGTCCAGTTCTATTAGAATAAGAGGACAAAGTAAAAATAGAAAGAAAGCACTGATATTTTCTGAAAGAAACTCCAACTTAAAGACATTCAGGAACATCATCACCAAAATCCAGAGATGTCAGGTCAAAATAAAAAATACTGTAGACAGCCAGAAAGCATGCAAATACCAAGGAACCACAGCCAGGATCACAGAAGACCATACTACAACTACTATAAAGGAAAGAAAAATTCTTGAAATATGATATTCCAGAGGAAAAGAACTTGCAACCAAGAATTACTTTCGCAGCAAAACCAAGTATAACTTTGTAGAGGGTGGGGGTGGGGAAACGACTTGCATTCTAGTAGGAGACTTTCAAGTATTCCGAATAAAAAACCAGAGCTGAGTGAAAATTATGAAATGCAAACATGGGAGTCAAGAGAAAGATATGGATGTAATATATCTGAGATGTTACAAGGAACTAAATGATGATTTAGTGATTACATTCCAATAAGAGAGGAGAGATGTAGGCCTTTTGAGAGTGCTATTGTCTTTAAGGATCATGGAGGCTATAAAGGAATACAAATGGAGCCTGAGTATGGTTTTGTTGGTTTTACAGAGGAAACAAAAGGAACAGAAAGAATATGCAGGGAAAAAAATCTCAAGAATCCCACTCTGCTGAAGAAAGGCTGAATGTACATATATATCTACACAAATGCACAGGAATTTAGAAGAAAAATATATAAAAATCAACAGAAAAACAGACCTAATTCAAAAGTACTTATGTGACCCTTAAAACAGGATTTTGAATGGCTAATTGTCTCTTTTCCCCTCTTGGAATGTCAATATCCTGCCATTCCTCAAATCCTTACAAATGCATTTCTTCTTTGTACAAGGAGAAATATCCATATATGTAGGTCCTTGTTAAATTCATAATAATAAAGAAGAGAACAAACTCTACCCCCCTCCAAAAAAAAAAGAACCAAACCAAATAGATATTACCTACTCCATGAAGCTTTCCCTGATTCCCCTATTTTCAATTTCTTCTTTCACCTGACTCCTCCAGACATTAAAAAGGACGTGGATGTGGCTCTAATGCACTAATCCTGTATCAGTATACATGTGTATATTAGAGTTATTTGTGTATATGTCATGTTCTTCTTCTAGTGTACACCCTAGCACCTGGAGTTAAGTTGTTATTCAGTCATTTTATTCGTGTCTGACTCTTTGTGACCCCATTTGGGGTTTTCTTGGCAAAGTTATTGGATTGGTTTGCCATTTCCTTCTCCAGCTCATTATACAGATGAGAAACTGAGGTAGGTAGGGTGAAGTGACTTGTCCAGGGTCACACAGCTGGTAAGTGTCTGAGGCTGGATTTGAAGTCAGGAAGATGAGTCTTCTTGACTCCTGGCCCAGAAAACATTATATCCACTGTACCACCTAGCTCTCCAGGAAGATCTCAGTTCAAATCTGGTCTCAGACACTTACTACCAGTGTGACCCTAGGCAAGTCACTTAACCTCTCTTTGTCTCAGTTTTGTCAATCATAAAATGAGGATAATAATAGTACCTACCTCTTGTGGATGTTGTGAGAATCAAATGAGGTAATAATTGTAAAGCGCTTAGTACAATGCCTGAAACATAATAAACACTACATAAATGTTATCTATTATTATTATTATGGCAAGAAATACATCATATAAATTTCATTACTCTCAGTACCTAACATTGTGTTCTGCCTGCAGTAAATACATAGTAAATAGTTGTTGAATTGAATATGAATAAATGATAGATTTTTTTTGGAGGGTGGATGGGAATGTTTAATATGCAATGTGGTAAAATTGATGCAAACATGAATACATTTGTATTCATTACATATATACATATATAGCTGATTCAAGCATATGCAATTCAACCAGTTGCAACATATCAACAAGATTATCAAATATCTACCTTTTACAAGCTCAAGGAAGATGGGAAAATGTAACACTTCAAAACCTATCCCAAGAAAATACATCCAGTTGGACATATGAACATTCATTTTAGATATCCTGAAGTTAATGAAAAACATTTCCTCTAGTGCTTTGTTATTTTGAAAAATTCCCAATTTCATCACATTCAAAACTCACAGATATAGAAGGGACCTCCAGAGGTCATAAAAGAAAGCTCCCTGGCTGGTAGCAAGATTCTTCTTAAATGATCTATTATCGTTGTGATTTTAAAATATCCTTTGGGAAAGTCATTCCATAGCCCTCTTTATTAATCTCTTCTGGTATCTGAAATCCCTACAGCTAGAATTTTCTTCATTCCTAACCTCAATCCCTTATTTCAAATTCAATCTATTTTCTATTTTCCCTTGTGCAGTAGAGATAGAGAATGGCTACTTATCATATAATAACCTCTCATATTTAAAGACAGAAAATTAAAAACAAACCCATGCTATAGCTATTAGCTCACTGCTGACAGATAAATAAGGGGGGAAAACCCACCTGGTTAAGGTTATTTTGAAATGTAAAATTATAGAAAAGAAGGCATTGGCTTATTGTATTAGGACATCTTGGTCAGTGGATCATAGGCTCATAGAATTTGAATCAGAAAAGTGCCTTAGATACTAATCTGGGGAATGAGGAACCTGTGGCCTTGAGGCCACATATGGCCTTCTAGGTCTTCCGGCATGGCCCTTTGACTGAATTCTAATTTCACAGAACAAATCCCCTTAATAAAAGGATTAGCTTAGATTCTAATCTAACTCCTTTTAAAATTGAAGGACTACAGCACAGAAGTGACTTGCCCAAAGTTTCATGTGTAGCAAAATGGTAGTCTATGTTGAAACTCAGATCTAGTATCCTCTTCACTACACCAGTTGAAACCCAATGCATCTGTTAAAGAATATTGATCATTGAAAAAAAAATTCCCTTCAGGAGATTGTATTGGGCTCTAGACTAATGATGACGTTAGGAAACAATGTTAATTTCCCTAACACACAAATCATTAAATTCCTATTCTGTAAATTTGTTATAATTCATTGTGCAAAAACTCAATCTTAGAAAACAATTACTAAGTACTTTGTATAAGATTGGGCAGCTAGGTGGGTAGAGAAGCAACCAAGTGGCACAGTGTATAAAGTGCCAAGACTGGAGTCAGGATGACTTATCTTTGTGAGTTCAGATCTGGCCTCAGATACTCACTAGCTGTGTAACCCCGGGCAAGTTTGCCTCAGTTTCCTCATGTGTAAAAATGAGCTGGAGAAGGAAATGACAAACCACTCCAGTATCTTTGCCAAGAAAACCCCAACTGGGGACATGAAGAGTTGGACAAGAATGAACAACAAAGGAAAAAAGATGTATAAGACTATGTGCTAGGTTTTACAGATATTAAAACAAAACCAAACAATTCCAATAAGCAATTCCTGATCTCTAGGAGTTACATTCAGCTGACAAGACCCTACAGTGCCCATAAGTAAATACAAAGTAGATAAAATTATACAAATAATCTTGAGAGGGATTGATCATGAACAACTAGGGTGAATTGGGGAATAACATTATTGGAAACTAAACAAAGAGCTAGAAGGGAACCTTCCAATTTTAGGGATTAGGAAATTCAGGTATATGATAGTTAAGTGACATGGCCAAGGTCACATAGGCACTCAGCGTTAAAGGTGGACTTGAAGCCCTGTTTTTTCTTTCTAGAAATAGTGCTCTCATCCCCAGAATTACACTGCTCCTGGCCTTGCTGTTGCAAGTAGTGGTACCTGAGCTTTGCTTCAAAACAGAAAGTAACCCAAGAGCAGGAAGAAAGTGAGGGAAGGGGCTTCATATCTCTTGACTTATCTTACAGCACTGACATTTTTTCAGAATCAAAAACTTTCACCCATTTTTCAGGACTATGTCCAGATTAGATTTGAAAAGCAAATTAATGTTGAGTTAACTTAGAAGCCAAACTTAAGCATTTCTCTAAAAACTGAAACAGTCATTTCTTTAAATGGCATTTTTGGTCATTTATATCTGACCAAACAAATTTTAATGAAACTTCTAAGCTTCATGCTTAGGATGAAATCAAGCACGGAAACATCTAGCTTTCTCTCCTCCAAAAACCATTAAATGCAGATGGGGAAAGCTTAAAAGAAAGTCATTAGAGGCTGAAAATAGATGTTTAAATTAGAAATTCCATCTCAAAGACAAGTTTGGTTGTAAGTAACAAGTAATGTCAGGTTGCTCAAGAAAAGAACCTACTTAGCTCCCTTCTAGTGAGGCAAGATCTAATCTGGCGGACTTGCAATCAGACTCAACATCCAGGTCTGACATTCTGTGGTCTTGGGCAAATCAGTTAGCCTTCTACTTCCCACTGGAAAATGGGGGTAATACTTAATTACCACTCAAGGGAGTTAGAGTTATTGCAGACTTGTAAAGCATTTTGAAGACAAAAGCCTTGAGGCTAGGAATTATTACCACTCTATTACTGATGTGTATCTGGATTTACCACTGCTATTCATGGTAGGTTGGTACATTAATTGCCCTAAAACTTTGTAAGACTATTACATTTTTTGGGGTTTACAACCTGGGCCCAAATAAAGCCTTTAGGCTATAAGAATCTGTTGCTATGCTTGGAACAATCTCCCAATCTTTTTCTGCCAAATCCTCTTTCAGATTTCACCTCTTCCATGAAGTTCACCCAGATTACACAGCATTCATTGGGAAATCTACAGCATCTTTAGACAAAGAACTCAACTATTGCATAAAACCTATTTCAGAGCCCTTGAGCAAGTGAATTGATTTTTCTTCATTCTGTAAAGGGAGCATAAAAATTATCTGCCAACAATATACCATAATGATGCAAATATAAGATGACCTGAAATGTAAGGTGACTTTACTTTTCAAGAGCAATTTGAGGTCACAAAAATGTATTCTATCATATGAAATTCTGCATTCCTTTCCCTCCTGACATCAGAGGCATAAACTAGCCCTCTGTGCTTCCCTTAGGGGTAGCTATTGATGTAATCTTTTGTTAACAATTGTTAAATATCAGTTCCCAAATATTTTAAAACTTGGATTCCATAGAAAACTCTTGGATCCTGTTCATTGAGGGGAACGGTGTCTCCTCCTGAACAAAGTAATTGAACATAGAAAAAGTAAAGACTTTAAAAAGAATTTGGAAATACTAAAACCTAAGCCTTTCAACTATACTTCACTGTACCTGTAACCTCAGGTCACAGGAAGTAATTATAGAGGGACTTGTGCTATCAATCTGCAGAAGAACTTGAGTCCCATGTATTATGATCTGGAATATAAGGAGAATTGTATTTTAAAAATTTATTTTATTTTTAATTTATGGAATTAAACAAACATGTTCATAACATAGTACAATAAAAAAGATTGCACATGAAACTATAAATCCACTATGTACAACTTACTATTCCTTTCAAATACACAACAAAATTATCATGTAAATTTATTTTTTCTTCCCTCCTCCCCCCACTCTAGAGATGGCTACCATTAGATACAATACATAAAATTGTATTTTAAAGTTTTTTATTCTCAAGAAAAATCTTGCTGTATATTAGGGACATTTATGGTGGTTAAGATTTATTAAATACTTTTTATTCACTATGAGTTAAAATTTCTCTGATGGACTTCTTTTCAAATAATATTCTCTGAAAATATACCATGAAAAGAAAACATAGAATATGTCACAAAAATATATCTTTATCTACCCTGGCTCATTCTCTCTCTCTCTCTCTCTCTTTCTCTCCTAGCTTCCATTTCAAAGGAAAGGAGGCAAACACTTCTATGAAAGGAGCAGAAGTTTCTTCACTTTTAATCTATTTGTAGAATATCAAGTTAGCTGCAACATTAACCTTTCAATATGAACCATCTTGAGAAAGACCACACTGGGAAATTTCTACCAAGCCAGCTAGAGGGCTTTAAAGACTGAACCTTGCTGTTGCTAATTGTACCTCTCCAGCATCATGGGTTTTGTTCCCCACTGTTGTGATATTTCATTTATAGAATACATAATATGTGTACAGGGCTCACACAAAAACCTGGTTTCAATCCTCATTTTAAAATAGGCTAAATGCCTAATGTGAAAGTGAAAGCTTTCAAAATACCAGACTCCACAAAGATGAACAAAAGGTAACACAATGACTGTACCTCAGATAGATTTGGGGAAACTAAATGAGAAAATTAAAAATTCAGGGTGGTTTAGAACACTTACAGTCATTCAAAACATCTTCCCTATTCCTGTTCCATAAACAATTTTTTGAGCTACTTATTTTTATTTACTACTTAGAAATGTGAATAAAAAGGAAATATGTAATTCTCTGTTCCTTTTCTTTATTGTGTTCCTTAAGCCACTAGCATATTAGATTTTGGAAAAAGATGAAAGATGGAGAATGAATCTGCCCTCGAACTTCCAATAGAAAATGAAAAGTGTAGCCACTCTGGTGTTGACAAAAAAGACTGAATCATCTCAACCAGTTTCACTAACATAATAACACCACTATATTCAATCCTACCGACCTAGTATCTTTCTCTCAAAAGCTCAGAGCATTTTTCCTCCAGTACCTAATATGCATAATTCTATATAACAAGAGAGATTTAAAGATGTCTAAAAGTCATTATTATGTTTTGTGGTCTTCACTATGGTCAATGAAGTTGAGAAAATCCATGGAAAGATATATCCATAAAAAGCTATTCTTGATTAAAATGTCTAAGCTAAGTCTTTGTAGGTGCCTTGATTTATCACTCCCACAAAGTTCTTATGAAGAAAATTAACTGCTTTCTGGGGTTTTCATTACTCAAAGAAATTTACAGATGACATGTCATTTCTATTCTCTTTTGGACAATACATTAACTCACTCTAACTTTTTTTTTTTACGGATAAATAATAATAAACTGTTAAGAACTCTCCCTTTGTTAATTTTATAGAGAGCTCACTGCCCTTCTTTTTTAGACATGTTACTTTTTTTCTACATTGACAAGAAAGACATGGGTCATGATCAGGTCTACTCATCTATATTTACTTCCTGGGCTCTGTTTTTGATAGATCACAACAAGGCAACTCTGCTGCTTTAAGTTATGGATAATGTTAATGGGAAATTGAACTTTAGAGGTTTTTAATTGTATGACAAGACAGAGCAGGACAATAGAAGTAGAAAAGAAAGGAGCCTGTATTTTGCTAGATGTTCAAAATAAAACCTTGAATTTAATGACATCCTTCTGTTCTGATGGTCAACTTCATAATGATCTGCAAATATTTCAAAGGTCCCTATCCAGGGTACAGTAAATAAGGAAAAAAGGCAGTCAAATTCCAACATGACGCATTTGTATGTGTGTGTAATGATAAAGAAGAGCTTACTGTAGAATATTAAGAGATGGGAGGGATTTTTAGATGTCAGCTAGTCACAGAATCACAGAATCTCCATGGCCTTCAATTCTAATTTATACTTGAAAACAAACAGTAACTTCAGTAGAATAAACTGAACACAGACCTCTGTAGATCTCCAGCAAGTGGAAACCCATGATCTTCCGAGCCAATTGTACTCTGAATGGTCCTAATTAAGGATTTCCCCTGATATTATGCCTTAACTAGTCTCTTTGTAACTTCTATGTATTGCCCCTAGTTCTCCCCACCTAGGGTGAACAGAACAACTATAATTTTGCTTCCAAATGACTACCTTTTAAGTTTCTGAAGCCAGCCCTGAGCATTTGCTCCTGTAGGTTGAATAGTCCTACTTCTTTCAATAAAGTATTATATTATATTACAAGATCATAGCATTTAGAGATACAAGTGACCTTAAATATCATCTGGTTCAGCATCCTTATTTTAGAGAACCAATAATTGGATATCTTTTAACCGGAGAAGGGAAATCACTCATCCAATGTCACAGAGCTAGCTAGTGAGCCAAGATTTGAACACTGAATTCCAAGTCTACTGCTTTTTCTATCATAAATAATTCTCGATGGCAAACATTATTAAGCACCAGAATTGATTGCTGAGAGATGGGGAAATGATACAGAAAGAACATTGGCTTTGAGTTTGAATTTTACATTGCAAGGAAGAAGTGTGGTAGAGGGGAAAGAGCGCTAAACTTGAAACATTGAATTTCAGAGTTAGGGAATCCGAGTTCAAATTCTACCACTTATTGCCTTGTGAGATCTTGGGTGAATTACTTAATCTTGTCAAAACTCAGTTTTTCTAGAGCCAAAAGATGGGGTTGAATCTTGAGCTATTTTGTTTTTCTTATAAAAGACATTTAACCTCTCTGGGTCCACATTTCCTCTTCTTTAAAATGAAGGGATCTGACTAAATGATATGTAAAGCCCCTTATAGCTTTAGAAGCAATGGTGTTATAAAATCTTTTAAAATGGAATAGATTTACATCTTATTAATCTTTTGGTGATTATTTATATTTCCTTGGTTGAAGAGATTTTTTGATATGAGATAATCACTTCTGATATCCCAGTCATCTCAACTCCATGGAAAGGCATTAAAAAATCCTTCCTCACTGATAGTATGGACTTTATTTAGTATTTCTGTGTGTGTTCATGGAAATATGGCATTGAAATGTTAGCTGAGAAAAGCTATTTATCAAGAAAAGACATACTGTTCCGGCTGAGGACAGATATCACATTTTCCACAAAACTTTTTAAAATGCATGTAACATCGAGGCAAATGGACACTATTAAAAAACAAAATTGTAAACTATTAAATACATATAATGACAAGAATCATGTTCTCTCAACCTTATATAATTGCGTCATTCTTATTCTTAGAAGCTCACATAGGTTTCAAATTACATCTTAAATAAAATTACAATTCATTATTAGATATAGTAATTATACCTTACAAAAGCATTTATATAGTGCTTTTAAGTTTGCAAAGCACTTCACGAATATCTCATTTTATCTTTTCCACAACCCTAGGAGGTAGATACTGTTATTATTCTCATTTTACAGAGGAGAAAACTGAGGCAGACAGAGGTTAAGTGACTTGTCAAGGGTCGCACAGCTAGTTAGTGCCTGAGAGCAGATTTCAACTTACATCTTTCTGACTCCAGGCCCAGGGCTCTATCAACTGTACCACCCAGCCACCTGTAAGTTACCAAAATGTTTCTCCAGTTCTCTCTTAACTATACCACCTTGTTGGAAATGCTATCTTTTCTGGTAAGATAAAACTGATCACATTTAAGTTGTTCTGTCTTTACACATTCCTTTCCTTCCTTCTCCTCCTGAGCAAGACAAATTGCTGTGTTTTTCCTCTGGATCCTATCCTTGTGTCCAGCCAGGCATTATGTCTGAGAGCCCTCCAACAAGCAATGCTACCAGCATGACTAGGTTTAAGCTGGATAGACTGAATCAATAACAATCCTACTCTCTCTCCTTCCCACCACTTTCTGACCAAGTTTCATTCAGCTCAGGACATTTCAATTCCTTCCCAATCCTCACAAGCACCCAAACCCACCTCCTACCCTAACCCCAATCTTTTCTTACATGGAAAATGGCTCTTTTATGGTAAACATCTGAGATAATTATGCCTCCCTGTAATTTCATATGGCTATAGGATCATTAGTCTAAAGGTAGAAGAAACCTTTGGAGCCACCTAATCCAACCATTTCATTTTATAAATAAGGATACTGAGGTTTTTAGAGGCTAAGTAACTTGCCCAAGGTCAAAGAGCTTATAAGTGTTCGAAATGGGAATAGAAAATCAAGCCATCTGCTAGGGGGTGTCCCAAAAGTCTTAGGGCAGACTTAAGCTTTAATTGCTTCAAGTACACCACAGTGCCTTACTTCCTCTCATTCATACTCCTAGTTTTGCTTCTGGGACAAAATGGCCCCAAGCTTCCTCCATTAATAGTATTCCATTGCTTTGAGAAAAATCTGATCACTCTGAATACATGAACAGCATCCCCAGAGAACATCTTTCTCAACTTCCATCGCCAAAGGATTAGGACCACTTATAATTAATGTTTTAATAACAAGTTTGACACCCTTCTCAAGCATTTAGATCAGATATAGATTATAGTATGCTATAAAATCTCCTTCTGAATAATTACGGACTAATTAATTGTTTTAGGCAGTTTTAAAACTTTGATTTACTAATTGGACTCTCCGAATTGGAGAGCTGGAGATAGAGCTGTCCAGCCCACCTGAGGCTTCATTCCATTTGGCATCCAACCAAAGTCACAGTGGATTTAATTTGAGCTGTTCTGCATGGCTGAATTTTATAAGGATGTAGAGGTTTTATAACAGAATGGGAGGTCAGCACAGACTCGACTTTTTTTGCAAATGTAGCCAGCAATAATTGTAAAGGGGATGAAAACATAACCGAGACGGAAGTGTGAGATTGCGTTCCCTTTCCTTCTCCAACTTTACAGACACACAAATGTCGCTCATTCAGATTTATTGTTCTTAAAGGAACTGTGTAGAAATAAAGGAGTGGAAAATAAACAAAATGAGGGCACAAACTTGAAACTGGGTCTTAATTTCCACAGAGCCAAAGGATTGAGAGGTGTTATAATGTGACAGAACAAAGAATGAATTTGGAGAAGTTGGCTTCAAATCCTAGCCCTGCTGCTATTTCTACAGTATATGAGTTTGGGCAAGAAGTCACTTGTGCAGGCTTTGCTATCCTCTTCTGTAAAATGGACAGATTAGACTAAATCAGGAGTTCTGAAATTTTTTTGCATCACGGACCCTTTCGACAGTCTAATAAAGTCTACGGACTCCTTCTCAGAATAATGTTTTCAAATGAATAAAAGACATAGGATTATAAAAGATATGAATTATAATGAAATGCAGTTATCAAAATGTATGTCTTTAAATGTTCATGGATGTTTTCCAGGTTAAGAATTCCTGTACTAAATAGATTGTTAGGTCTCATCCAGCTCTAAGTCCTACAATGTTATGATAATCAACAATTCTGGAAATGTAGGAGGGATATAGATCAATCCATTGTTTATTCCTAGTTGGTGTCCATCCTATATATGGTATTGGGTTAATTTGTCAGCATGGGTCATAAAGGGAATGAGAGGAATTTAATAAAGTTTATTAGCCTCCTTAAAGCATAGGACCTGGAGACTATACTCTGCAATCTCCCACCATTTTAAACCATTCACTGAGTAATAAGATGGTGTGTTGACTTATGTGGTGGTATCCCACAGAAATGCTAGCTGGAGAGAGTAATTCTTTGCCTCTCTAGAATGCCCATCTTGAAAGATTGGGGACTCTAAATTCACATAAAGCTTTTAATAAAGCAGTTGGTCTTATATGATGTTTAATTTTTTTTATTCCCAACTTCACAAAAATCAAATAAAAAGATCATTCCCATATACATTGTAGAACTGAATGAAGATATAGCACATGATGCTATGAATCTCATTATATACAGAATAAATTTGACATGTAACTTTCAAAGACATCCTCCTTGTCTCCGATTTCTTCTGGTCTTCCTTCTACTTTCATTTCTCTCTTTTCTGAAATCTCCCTTATACTTCCCCCTCCATCAGTTAAAAAGAAATGCAAAATGACTGTAGCAACTTTTCATAGTAAAGCAAAAACAAATTACAACATTGGCCTTCTCCAAAAATGTTTGTTTCATTCTGTACCCTGAGTCTATCACTTCTCTTTCAGGAGGTATCCTCACAGATACTCTGGAATAATGGATGGTCATTATTACATTGATGATAGTTCTTAAGTCTTTTAAACTTGAGTTTTGTTACATTATTTTTGTTGTTATATATTTTTTTCACCTCGGTCTGTTCACGTTACTCTGCATTAGCTCATACAAATTTTTATGAGGTTTCTCTGAAACTATCCCTTTTGAAATTGCTTAAGGAGTAATCATATTCATCATATTATTCAGAATTATATGATATTATGTAATATATGACATGCACCTATAATATTCACCATAATATTATAGTCATCATTACAATACATCCATATTACATAATTCATTCATTCCCAAATTGATGGGTACTCCACCTTTAGTTTCCAATTTTTTTGCCACCATAAAAAAGAGCTATTATAAATATTTGTGTACATATGGGACTTTATTTTCTTTGATCTCTTTGTGGTATAGGCTTAGCAGTGATATTGTTGGTCATTTTAGTAAGATTTGGGCATAGATCTAAATTCCTTTTCAGGATAGCTAGATCAATTACCATATGACCTTGTATTTATTCTAGTGCAGTAATATCATATCAACTTAGAACTAAAAGAAATTCCACAGATCATCTAGTGCACACCATACCTAAGAATTTCCTCTATAATATCTCCTATGTCCCCAAAAGTGACCATCTGGCCTGTGTATGACAATTTCCAATGAGAGGAGATATACTCCTTCCTTAGCCAGTCTCTTACATTACTGGATAGCTTAAGCCATTAGAAAATTTCCCCTAAAATCAGTGCCTGACACACAAATTGCATTTAAAAATGTATATTGATTGTTTAATTGAACTTTATCTGTCTTATAGAAACTGTGGGAAAATACTTTGTTACTTATTAGTATTGTTTGAACTTAGCTTTATGTAGACAGAAAATTATCTAAACTGAAATGGTAGGTCAAGCTGACCTCAGAGGCCTTCAAAGGAAGCCAGAATACTTATTTTGAGCCCATTCAGGTCTTGGATCCTCCCAGAAAGTTTGCTTTGGGTTCCCTAATAGCTCATGTTTTGGCTTCACCTCAATTTTATGGAGTATTCATACTTACATGCTGCTAGATATTAAAAGAAAACTGCCTATGCAGTAGTTTGTATGATTGTACCCTTGACTGAACTCTATGTAATATATTCCTTAATAGATATTCAAGAGGGAACCACACCTTTTCTAGCTCTCTCCTCTGCTGAAATGACTTAATAAAATTCTTCCTAAAAATCTTTTTAGGTTTTGGTGTTTGTTCTCAAGCAGCACAACTTCCACTTGTTTTTCCTAATTTTGCCTTCAGGGACCACAGATGACATATCTAATTCCTTCCTCATTAATAATGGTCTGGTGCTTTAGAAAATTTGATCACTCTAAATATATAGTTTATCTCCACATAGCATGTCCTTCAACTTCCATCACTATATGATTAGGGCCACTAGTAATTGATATTTCAATAACAAATATGACATCTTTTATCAAGCATTTAGATAATTCTCTAACCAAAAGACCATATTAGCAAAAAAAAATGAGTTGGCCAAATAGTGAGACAAAAGAATAACAAAAGGCCAGTTTATTAACATCATGATGTTGAAAGAAAATAAAGATAGCCTCAGAATATTGAGTCGATGCCCTACAAAGTTTGGGAAAACATGGATATTTTTCATGTCCTCCATGCAAAGATTAGATTATATGACCTCTGAGGAACCTTGCAGCTCTGATTCTGTGATCCTGCTAAAAATCTTGCAAAGTAGGTGCTATATGTATTATCTCTATAGTGGCCTGGATGCTTTTTAAGAACATGATAATGATTTTTCCCTTACCCCTCCATTTCTAACACCCAAGGCTCATTACACTCTATCCTTCAGCCCTTCCGATTAGGCGCCTTTCCAACAGTCTTTGGTTGTGTGCATGTCTGTTCATAAAATCTGAATGAATAGGGAGTAACTGAATATATTCCTTATAAAATGGTGGACTACTTGATCTTAACATCTGCCCTGCTATTGTTTCTAAAGTCCATTAGGCCTTTCCATTTGCCATGCTATTCTACCAAGAAAAACTAGGCCTTTTCCTCTGCAGTTGGACCATAAGGGACACATGGCCTTTCTGACTGACTTGCAACTGAACCTCCTGATATGTGTCATCTTTCTAATTAGAATGAAAAGTTCTTTTTTGTCAATTTTATTCCCTAATGCTTATCTCTGTGCTTGGCATATAGTAAATGCTTCAAAAATATATTTCCATCCCATTTCATTCCAAGAATTCAATAGTATGTGCAGGTATGCATGTGCTGCAGCCTGCTTTGTTGGAGAAATGACCCATGTCAAGGAGGTCGTAGCTCCCTTGGAGTCCTGAAGTCTTCTTCAAGGAACTTTAGTGAAGGATTTGAAGGAGACGGAACAGTTACAGATGTGGAACTCACAGATTCCTGAATTTCCATTTATTTTTATGTTTATGACACTTCGTAGCCTTCATTTTAAAATGATACTCAGGTCTATTACTCCAAATCCCAGTTCTGAGGTTTGTGATTTATCCTTTAGAGGAGTGGTATAGGATGCTAAATGGAAGTCAGTTGTGCCTGTTTCAAGGCAGATAAAAAGCTATCTCTTTTGGGTGGGTGGGTAGGTGGGGGCATAACATCTGCATGGATGGATGGAAAAGTTAGCAAGCTAATTTTCAACAAGATTTGCAGCACTAAAGTTTCTTGGATATTGCTATTCAAAGAATTTTATATTTCTTTTTTTTTAAATCTCAGTCTCAAAATAGCCCTTTTGGATGAGTAGAGGGTAAACATTGGTTTGTTTGGTTTTAATAATCATTGGTAAATCTTCATAGCAATACAAATTTTCTTGCTAGTCTAGACAGAAGGGTTTCTGCAGGGATTTGATTTGTGAAGCAAGAGAGATACTATGCCACATAGTAAAGTATTATATAAGTGGAACATGTCTTCCTAATGATCATTCTGTTTTTTATACTCTGAGGTTTCTGACTGGTTTTCGGTGTTAATGGAAACACATTTACCATCTATGAACTAATTTTCTAGAATTTTGAACCAGTGTATCATATAGTATAAGAAGGGTTCATTTGACATCAGGAAGCAAGAATACCACAGTTATTGACAAGGACATGATATTTTACTTTCAAAACAAAAATTCTTAGCCCATTTGTTATGCTGAATATAACAAAAATTCATTTGTTAATTTGTAAGTTAATTTGAACATGACATTAATTTGTTGTACATTTTGCAATAAGTTTAATTTCCCTTTCTTTTCTCTCACTCTTTTTTCTCTTTCTTGTTTTATTTTACTTCCTTTCCCTTGCCTCTCAATTTCTCCTTCTTGCTTGTCTTGGGGTAGCTACTCTGTCCCGTGACCTAAATATTTTCTTTTTGTCCTTCCCTGTCTTTTGTCAATTGCATTGCTCATTAACACTTAAACTATAAATACTAGGGAAATTTAAATAATTCCACTTAGTATCTCAGATCGCTTGATGAACGAAATCATGCTTTGAATCTTTTGTGTTCTCTTAACCTACTATTGATACAGATACAAAAATAATACCTCATCTTTATGTAGGAGCAATTAGATGGCACAGTGGAAGAGCACTGGGCCTAGGGTCAGAAAGAATCATCTTCCTGAGTCAAATCTGGCTTCATACATTTCCTAGTTGTGTGACCTTGGGCAAGTCACTTAACCCTGTTTACTTCAGTTTGCTTATTTGTCAAATGAGCTGGAGAAGGGAATGGCAAGCTCTCCAGTATACTTGCCAAGAAAACCCCAAATGTGGTCACAAAGAGTCAGACATGACTGAAACAACTGCACAACAGCATTCTTTATGTAGAACTTTAGCATTTTCAAAGTAGTTTACATGTGTTATCTCAGTTGGGCCTTATAACAGAGGCACAGGTAGTAGAGTGGAAAGACCACTGACTCCAGAGTCAGATGATATGGGTTCAAATCCTGCCTCCATTTTGTATGATCCTGGGCAATATCAATCTCTCTTGACTGACATTTTCTCATCCATAAAATTGAGGGGGGTTGGATTACATAATCTCTGAGGTTTCTTTATCATTTAAATGGTGATATTCTAAGTAACTCTATGGTAAGTGTTATATTTATTATCCCAAATGTTCAAATGAGGAAACTGAGGCTCTGAAGTTAAATATCTTAGCCACAACATATCTGGAATGGTATTAGAGCCCGTGTCTTTTTGTCTCCACATCCAGCGTTGTTTCCATTACATCTTGCTGCTGCTAAAACAATGTATTTTTAAAAATATGGCATACGCTAGACTATTTTTAATTTTTCATAAAAATATTAATATTTTGAAAATGCCAACAATCTTCTCACATAGGTCAATAGCCTAGCTGTGGCAGTGGCACTCCCAAATGTCCAATGACCCTGATATCATTGGCACTGGCATTCTGCAATGGCAGAGACTCCACTCCTCGGGAAGCATTCTCTCATCCCACATCATTTGTAACATAGCCAACCTGTGCCCGTATAACCAGGAGCTGGCTCTGGTTAAAGAACTGACCATGCCAGATAGACTCTTTCCCATGCTATCAACAGTCGCTGAAGATAAACAAACCCAAGGGGTGACTGGCTTCTGATCAGAAAGAAGACTCAAAGAGATTAAAAGGGGCATTAGTTCCTTTGCATCAAAATATAGGATACTAACTCTCTAATACTCCTTGGGTCAAACACTTCACAGTCCTTTCAACTATGTGAGTCCTAAGAAGACAAACAAGAAAGAAAATCACACACCCACACTGGAAGAATCCAGGTAAGAACCAGAGTGGCAGGTGGCTCAAATCCCAGCCTGTGGCACCATGGTCTCTAGAATTGAGCAGACTCAAGCATGACTCAATTTTGCTCTCTGAAGTTGCCTAGGATCTACTATTGATCTCTTTCAAATCTTTCCAGACTCTGTCCTGTCTTCTACCAAGCAAAAATGTAGTCTCCAGTAACAAACTCTGATCAAAAGGAAATAAAAGAAAAAAATATTTTGCCATTCAGAGAAATATTGGGGGTGGGAGAGCAAATACATTTTCTCCCTTATTGTAGAAGTATGTATTTGCCATACAATCCCAGGGAAAGTCAGTGAAAAGGATTCTGGCCAGAGGATGGGAAAAGATTGGGAAAGAGTCCCAAAGTATTGTACTGAATATTCAGGATTTCATTTCTACTTTTTCTTTCCAAAACTTCATTTTTCTAGAGCCCTGCCTATCTTTTTTCTTCTTTGCCCAGAGCTACCCTGCAGCGACTGCTAACTACTGGTACTGGGATACGCATTTTTTAGCTACCCTGAGTATCAACATGCTTGGTACTCGTCCTGCCCGCAAGGTATGGTCTGAGCTTGAAATCAAGCACCAATCAAAGAAAAAATTGCATACGTTAAAGCTGAACAAGAAAATCTCCTCTGATCCAGGCTCAGCAGCTAGTCCTGGCTGCTTCACGTTAATTGGAGTGACTATGGCAGAGCAGATTGGCACTGTGTGTCTCCTCTAGAATGCTAGCGGGGGAGGGTGTGAGGGAGGGAAGCAATGGGCACAGGATCAGGGAGAACTTGAAGGAAAGAAATACAGCATAGAGCACCTGAGGACAAAACTACAGAAGAGGAGAAAGGACCACTCCCTCTTATTATTCTTAGATACTTCATCACACACAAACATTTAAGGGTCAACAAAACATTAAGGTGATTTGGGTCTTACATGCAAGTAACTGAGTGTAATAATTTGCACACTAGACGAAAACCCTTGATGCCTTTTTGGGAAAAATCCAATTGGTATAGAAATCATTTATATTCAGCTATATGCTTAAAATAAAAGCAGGCAAAAAAAAATAATAGCAAAAACTCCACTGAATTTATAAACCCAGATCTAGATGGGTTCCCAGAGGCCATTTGCTTTAACCAATCCTTCCCCTTTTATAGATTAGGGATCTGAGGGCCAGGGAGTGTCACATAGGTAAAAAATTGCAAGAATGGGATCCAAACTCAGGCCCTCTTCTTCCAAATCCAGCACTCTATAATCTATACTACAATTCCTTTTTGTGTGGAAAAGGTAATGTTGTCAGTGTAAAGAGGAAACTCTCCTGTTAACAAATAAGCAAACACAAGTGAAGTGAGCAGAAGCAGAACATTGTACACAGCAAAAGCAACGTTGAGCAATGATTAACTATGACAGACTTGGCGCTTCTCAGCAATACAATGATTCGACACAATTCCAAAAGACTCGCGATGGAAAATGCTAACCACATCCAAAGAAAGAATTATGGTGTCTGAATGCAGATCAAAGCACGCTATTTTCACTTTTTTCCTTTTGTGATTTCTTTCTCATAGTTTCTCCCTTTTGTTCTGATTCTTCTTTTACAACACGACTAATGTGGAAATATGATTAACATGACCATACATGTATAACCTATATCAGATTGCTTGCTCTCTTGGGGAGGGAGGGAAAAAATTTGGAACTAAAAATTTTACAAAAACAGATGCTGAAAACTATCTTTACATGTAATTGGAAAAAAAACAGACTAGTATTAAGGAAAAAAAAACAAGAAATAAGCAAACAAATCCTTCCTCTTTATTGATCTGTTTTCTGTTACCTCTTATCCCCACATGTCCTCTATCTTTTGTCTGGTATCATGAAAATAGATTTTCTTCCTTAAAATATTCTTTTTGCTGAATTGAATACTTGCTAATCATTTCCTATACAAATAGCCTAAACTCAGTTGTGCAAACATATAAATATATATAATACACACATATATACATGTATATACTCATGAACAATACCTATTTTTAATGATGAAATATTTAAACATGCTTTGTCCATACTAATTTTCTTTTTTTTTTAAGAGACTGTACTATATGAGTGGCAGTTAGGCATAGTGGATAGAGTTGGCCTGGGAGCCAGGAAGACTTGGGTCCAGGTTCTGCCTAACAGATACTGACTGTGTGACCCTGAGCAATCAGCCTCTCAGCACTCTAGACAAATCTCTGAAATGCTAATTTGCAGAGAAAGGACCCATCTACATCAATAAAGGGCGCTTCCTCACTGGGGGGCTCCCTATATCAATGAAATCACAGGCCCAATCCTAATTCCATCTCTGTACAGAGCAGAGCATTTAATTTTCCCTATTTTATATTGTATTATTTGTTATTATATTATATTATATGTGTATATATTATATATATATACAATATATTATATTGTATTATATATGTATGCTGTGTGCATTAGACATTTTTCCCACTTAATCTCCCAAACTTTCTGCCTGTTGTTCTTTCCCCTGGATCATCCCTTCCCTCCACTGAATAGTTTCATTAAATCTAGAGATTGTCAGAGTGGATAGTTTGAAGCTGATTGCCCATTTCAATGTTGCCTCAATGGAGGCCTGTGAGCAGTCAACATAAACAGATGTACATATGCCTTTGGTTCTATACCCAACAGAGTTCTAGCTTATAGGAAAACTACCAGATGATTTGAGAACAGATTGAGGGGTGAGAAAAACAGCAAAGGGCAAGGATGCCTTGTGGCTGAGATCCCAGGATAGTGGGTCATCACAGGAAATGAAGTAGCCCTGCAGGAAATAACAGCTTTATGGGGCTCTGAAGTTAGGTTTCAAAAACATTATTACTCTTTTCCTTCAGGCAGATATTGCATGGATAAGCACAATATTACCAGATACTACAAGGACATCACATGCCCTCTGGTCCCCCAAAGTATCTGTGGATAGCATGGAAATTACAAACAATATTAGAATCATTACTTGCCAAGTAACAAAGGTTGGGCTTTCCTATTTCAATCCAACCTATATATGAGAGGCAGAGTAATCTCCCTTAAGTGCTATATTCTTTATAGTAATGAACAGAGACATAGAGATGTCTTCAGGTTTGTGCACCGAGAAAGCCTATGTTCCAGGAAAATTACCAGCTGATTTGAAAACAGATTGAGAGAACCCTTTGCTCCTATAATTCTCCTGGCACTCTTCATTCTAGTCAAATTGACCAGTTCAATGCTCCCTATACATAACATTCTGTCCCTGGACTCTGTTTTATATCTTTGCATGGGGTCTCCTCCCTTCCTGGAAGGCACTTCCTCCTCGCCTCTGCCCCCTGAGAATGGCTTATTCCTTCAACACACAGCTCACACACCACCTTTCAGTACAAGGAATTTTCTGATTCTCCTCTGTTGTTCTAGCTGTCTCCCCCATGAGATTAGGTTGTATTTCTCTTTTGCATTTACCTATGTGTGTACTGCTCCCCAGTAAGATGGAAGGCCCTTCAGGGTTTCTATTTTATTGCTTTTGTATCTGCAATGCCTAGAATGCACAATGGCTCTCATAGAGTAGGTATTTCATAAATGTTTGTTGGATTAAGCTGAAGCATGCTTTGAGGCTTAAGAATCTACTATCTTGAATAAATTTAGATAATAAATGATAGGTTATAGACAGAAAGATGATAGACAAGAGATATTTTGAAGATTTTCCTATACTAACTCCTAGTGAGGGCAATGAGAAAGAGACTCTCTTTTAGGGTCATGGTCTTAGGGTCAGATCAAGTCCATGTGATAATGACTCCTTGTGTGTGTGTGTGTGTGTGTGTGTGTGTGTGTGTGTGTGTGTGTGTGAGAGAGAGAGAGAGAGAGAGAGAGAGAGAGAGAGAGAGAGAGAGAGA
>NW_020954652.1:16426500-16467463 GCF_900497805.2 Vombatus ursinus
AGAGAGAGAGAGAGAGAGAGAGAGAGAGAGAGAGAGAGAGAGAGAGAAGAGAATAGGTAACGTCTTGAGTTATTAAATACAAAGTTTGGATTTAAAGTACTTTCTATTTTGTATTTTTTAAAAAAATCAGACTACATATTCCAAGACAGGGACTTCTCTGAATGAAATTTAAATCTTTAAAGAATGAAATGTGTGCTAGAATGTTTCAAAGAAAATAAAGAGTTTGTCAGAAAAGGAATTCCAGCCCTTTCTATGAAGGCTGCCCAAGACACCTGGATGGTTTTCAGAATAACAATAAACACTCACCACCCCATGGCTCAAGGCTCCTCTAACTTCATGCACAGTAGGAAGCCTTCTGCACCATTCAATATCAAATTGTACATGCAAGTTATTTGTAACAGAACATTGAAAAGTCAATGAAGATAAACCTCGTATGCAGCTACTGTCAAAAAACATCTGAATCAATAGGACACTATCAGAATTGTCTTTCTCTAGTTCTGTATAACCAAAGGCATGACCACACTGTGAAATTTCCCCACTACTGCAGCTGAAAGAAACATAGGCTGGGGTTAGTAGGATTTGGCAGATTAGCCAACAGGTCAGAGAAGAATTAAATAAAAATGTTCTCAAGAGTTGCATGATTACAGGCCACACCACCATGGACCACATGACAGACTTCATGATCATGACAAAGAAGGCCACCTGCTAAGTCACTATCACTCTAGTCTTTTGTTTACTCTCTGTCACATCAAGCAACGTGATCACAATCAAATTCCATACTTCGTTATTGTTCAAATATGGCAATATCGATTATAGATGGTACTAAAATCCACAGACCTATTTACTGACACTTGAGCTGTTATAGGAGCTAGATTCTGCATTTCCATCTTTGTGTTTATTTAGAGGTTAATTATCCAATTTGTGTATTGTTCCTGCTTCCCATATTTCTTTGTCCCTTCTGTTGCCTGCTTTGGGACATATCCGCATACGTTTACTTGCATCAAAGCATGGCCAGGGATGGGAGAGGAGAGAGATACTTTATGTGATTTCTGTCACTAGTAAATGACTCTAGAAATATATACACATATGTACACATGTATGTACACACGTGTGTGGAGAGAGAGAGATATGGAGGCAGATGGAAAGAGAGGGAAAAAAGGGAGAGAGAGAGAGAAACATACAAGAGACAGAGACAGAGAGTAATGGAGGGAGAGGGAAAGAGGGAGAGAGAGACAGAGAGATACAGAAACACAGAGACAGAGAGAGAGAGTTTTTGATTAGAGAGGTGTTGGTTATAATGAGGTTTGGGTATTATGTGAGTAATTCTCAAACCTTGTGAGGATTTTCGAAATCTGGATAAATCTCTTACTTCACTTTGTGTCTTGCCTAACCACTATTTGTTCTTCATATTTTCCATAGCGTCACAAAGTTTACCTCATTTTGGCAATTTTAATACGAGATGTACTTTTTGGTAAGGAATTTAATTAAAAATTAATTCTTTTATAGCTTGGGAATGGTAAACTGAAACCACTATTTTTTTCCTGCAGTTTTTATTTTGTTATGAATATTCTCATAGGCCAATTTAAACAAGAATTGCTTAGCACATAAAACTGTCATACTTATATATGCCCCACCCCTCCATTCTTTTTTCCTCTAGGAGGCACCCAATAAATATTTCGTGAATGGATAACAAGTAAATTGTAAATTATTTGGTGTCACATGATTTTATGATATCTCTGTACTCTGGCCAGGCTCATCTTTTTAAATGTCACTTTTATCATGCCTCTTCTTTACAAATCCCACCTTTAATTACAATCTTTTCCCTTTTTGCCTCTCTCGTCATTTTTCTCCTCTTAGCCCTGCTCTTGACCCTAAGCCTATTCCTGTCCTCTCAGCCATCATTTCTGCTCCAGCAGCTCTCCCCTCCCTTCACAGTCTTGATCATAAAGTCATTCTTTTCAACAATGCAACCTTTATCATCCTAAAACACCTTGGCCTCTCATTCTGGACCCCATCTTTTGGGCCCTCAAATTTGGGTTCCTCCATTCTGTCT
Source organism: Vombatus ursinus (assembly GCF_900497805.2). Taxonomy (NCBI): domain Eukaryota; kingdom Metazoa; phylum Chordata; class Mammalia; order Diprotodontia; family Vombatidae; genus Vombatus; species Vombatus ursinus. The sequence continues at coordinate 16,428,554 of NW_020954652.1, forward strand.
GCTTTCTTCACTGAGGCACCTTAAAAATAACATGCTGCTGGAAGAAACCCAGAAAGCACACACAGGGTTCACTATAAATTTTTATTATTCAGTCATGACTGGGCTTTCAATGTGCCAAGGAAGTCCCATATTCTTCCTGCTTGGCATCCTATGAAACACTAAACAGAAGCAATTCTAAACCTACTCCTTTCCTCTCAAGACTCCACTCACCAACCTCCTCAGCAGTAGAGTTTGCCTCAAATTTTACCAAGATAAATGCACCCCATGGCATTCTCACACATGTCCTGACTTTTCTGTGTTCTCAGTAATATTCTGGTCCTTTTGTCTCTCTCTTTCTCATTCTCTTTTTCCCTCTCCTTTCTCCTTCCCTCCCTCTTTATTGATTTAAGTCTCTCTCTCTTTCTCTCTTGCTCTCTCTCTCTCTCTCTCTTCCCCCCTTTCCTCTCTCTCTCCCTCCAGCTTTCCTTGCCATCACTAATCCCTCTACTTGTCAGTTCCCTTGATCCCATTCCCTTTGGGACCCTTTTCCATCAGTCCCTACCTTCCCTATCCCTGATTCTATATCTTCTTCACAGGATTTTTGTTCTCTACCTATTAAAATATCCACGTATCTCCTATGCTAAGTATTTTTCCTTTGATCTTGATACCCCCTCAAGGTATAGTCCTATAATTCTTTACACCTTTACTTCTAAACTTTTAGAAAAAGAAATATAACTCAGCCCCTTTCGTGCTAAATTTTCAGAAAAAGTAATTTACTCATTGCACCCTCCAGAGTTTATCATAAATAATTAATTTGCTTTTTTCACAGTTGGCAACCTCTTTGAACTTCTCCATTATTCAACATTGTTGACTACTGCCTCCCTGAGACTATCTTTCTAGAGAGATACTGTTCTCCCCTGGTTCTTCTCCAACATTCTCGACAATTCTATCTCAGGCATCTTTAATGGTTCCTTTTATATCTCCTACCCTTAAAGTGTGGATGTTTCCCAAGATTTTTTCCTAGGCACTCTTCTCCTTTTATGTCTTCTATCTAAGTTATGTTCTTCACTCTCAAGACCTCAATTATCACCTCTATACTGACAACTCCAACATTTATATCTACAGTTCTGATCGTTCTCCTGAGTTCCTGTGCTATGTTCTTTGTTCCCATGACCATAATTATCACCTCTATACTGATGACTGCCAAGTTTATATCTACAACTCTGATCTTTCACTTGAGTTTCCATCCTGCCCTTCCACCTGTTTAGATATCCCACTGACTCAAACTCAGCATGTCCCCTGGAGCCAGAGAACTTGAATTCAAATGCCATATGTGACACTTACCAACTGCAAGATGCTGTACAGGTCATTTAACCTGCCTGTGCCTCAGTTTCCTCATCTACAGAGAGATGATCTATTGCTAAAAATAAATTCATCCTTTCTTCAAAACCTGCTCCTTCCAACATCAACTATTTCTTTTGAAAGCACCACCATTTTTTTTAGTCACCCACGCTCAAAATCTCAGATTTCTCTCTTATTTCTCTTCTCCCTCAGTCTTTGCATCCTATCAGTTGCCAAATCCTTATAAATATACCTCCACAACGTCTTTGGATATCCTTTTTACTCTCATTGCCACCACTGAAGTTCAGGCTTGCATTTTTGGGGGGATTTGCAATAGCTTTTTATCTGACACAAATATCTCCTTTATCAAATCTAGATATCAAATTAATTTTCCTAACACAGAGAACTAAACATGAGATTTTTCTCCTCAAAACCAATCAGTGGTTCCCATTACATAGTGGATAAACTATAAACTTTGTCTGGCATCTACAATTCAGCTTCAACTTATCTTTCTCACCTTATTCCACTTTATTCCCCTTCATGCATTCCACATTTCTAGCCAAACCAATCAGTAGTGATACTCAGATACCATCCTGCCCCCCTGGGCACTCACAGAGTCCATCATCCATAGCTGGAACACATTTCCTACACATTTATACTTTTTCCTGTTTCTACCTCCACAATAGTACAGTCTACCTCTCTTGATACTCACAAAATAACTAACATAGTCTAGATCCTCATCATCTCTTGCTGAGATCATTACATTGATACTCTAATTGATCTCCTGGCACCAAGTCTCTTCTATCTTTCCCAGTGCTACCAAAGTGATTTTCGTTAAGCCGTGGATTTACCTTATCACTCTCCTATTCAATAAATTCTGATCACTCTCTATTTACATTAGGAAAAAAAATGAACTCTGTAGATCTTCTAAGGTTCTTTACAACCTGCCCTCACTCTATCACTGGCCATTCCACATGCTAGAAACTCACTCTTTCCTCATGTCTATGTTGTAGAATCCTTTTCCTTCAAGAAGTTGTTCAAATATCTTGAAACCTTATTTGAATCCTTAATAGAACTCCTAACTTCTTAGTGCCTTTCCTCTCAAACTACATTGGATTTAACTATATTACATTCATTTCCTTCATGTTTATTATACATATAATCCCCTTCCCCCCAATTAGAATTCAAGCTCCTTGTAATTAGGAATTGTTTCATTCTTTGTAGTTGTATTCTTAGCAGCTAGCACAGTGCCAGGTACATAGCAGGTGCCGAATAAATGCTTATTGATTTTAAAAGCCTTCTTTTTTCAAGGTCCAGCTAACTTATCTCTGTGTTCTTTCTAGCTTAAAGTGATTCCTTGCATCTTATGCTTACCACATTTTGTCAGGACCCCTTCCTGTGCTCACATCACAGTCAATTTTATAGATATGTGAATTCATCATGTTGCTTTCATTAGATTGTAAAGTCTGGAAAGCAAGAATTGTGTAATTTTCCATGTTTGCATCCTAGAATCTAAGGATGCTGTGTTTCTTGCAGTTAGTGTTTTTAAAATGCTTCTTGAATTGAATATACTTGCCACAATGACTCAAAACTCTTCTGCCTGGCTTTCAAGGCCCTCAATAATTTCATCCAGTCATTTTCAACTTGTGGGCTGAAAACTTCTTGGAAGGGACCAAAAAATCCTTATGTACCAGTTCTGGTTATTTTGATATTTATTTAGCTCCAACAAAATATGCAGCGTGACTAAGGATAATAAATAAGTAATCATACCTCCTGTTGACTGAACAAATAATGTCTCACACAAGTATGTCTTACTAATTTTTTTAAGTAGTAACTGTTATAATTAGGTTAAGGAGAGAACTAGGCCTGATATTTCATTTCTATAGAGAATTCCCAGATGAGTAAATTCCCTCAACAAATACAGGTTCACACCTCTAAGGCTTTACATCATAGCCTAGATGACTAGAGGATAAGAATTTTGCCCAGCCAGTTTCATGCTAGCCTATGTGTCAGAGTCCAAACTTATGTCTTCCTGATTCCAAAGCCAGCTGACCACCTTCCATCTAAGATGCCTTTCATTCACAATGTATAGGCCTGTTTTGATTAACAAAATACAAATCACAGTAGCTCTTGACAGTCAGCATTTTCTCAATCAGAAGGTACTAGTAATTCAACTGAGACCATGTGAGGGTCCTCAAAAATTTTTGTAACTAAAAAGATGTTTTCCAAAAGACTAGGAACCACTGAGATGGCCAACATAAGTATTATACAACTTTATTTTCTGGTACTATAAAACAAATACTTTTGTGCTGGTTGTGTAGTCTGATTAAGTGCCATGACTGCACCATTTCTTTGTTCAGATTTTCTCTTATTACCCAAAATATCTCTCTCCACCTCTCTTACTTCCTCATCAAACCTACCTCAAGTCATATCTCTTCTTCATACCTTTCCTGATTCCGCAGGTTATCATAAATTTACCTTTTCTTACCACTTATAGTTCATACCTCAAAATTTACCATTTTTTTTGGATACTAACAAGACACAGAGGACAGAAAGCCTTTGACTGCCTTGAAGCCAGGAATACCTGGCTATAAGCCCCACCTCTAACACATAATGACACTGGGCAGGTTTCTTAACCTCTCAGTTCTTTGACCACATCTCTGAAATAATGAACAATAGAGAAGGTGCTACACTGGTGGAGGGAATTTCCTCACCTGAGATTTCCCTGTACCAAAGAAATCACAGGTCCACTCTCTAGCCTTTGTACTCTTCATTGGATGTTTACTTTTATTTAATACAGCACCTATTTTTAAGGGAAAATAGCATGTTTTGAGACCCTTTAACTCCTAACTATAGCCAAAAAATAATAACAGCTCACATTAAGCCAAGACATCCTCAAAAGTCGTCCTATGAGGTTGGTCATAGAAATGTTATCCCCAGTTTCAGAGAAGTTAGATGACTTGCCTGTGGTGGGATTCATTGTGGTATGATGAAAGGAACACTGGATTTGGAATCAGATGATGTGGGTTTGAATCCTACATGCATTGGGAACTCTCCTGAATATCTTTAAACAAATCCTTTATTCTCTTTGGGACTCCCTTTATTCACTTCTAAAATGAAGGGATTAGATTAAATGAACTTCAAGGTCCCTTCCATCTCTAAATCTATGGTCTTGCGACACACACCAAGATCTCTTGACCCAAAGTCTACCACACTTCTCACAATACCTTGCTGCCTCTCCCTAAGCTAACACAGTACCAACAGTGATCACTCACTTACATTTTATCATTTTTGCTGATTGATGGATTTCAGGGGGAGGAAGAGGTTTAAAGGAAAGAGTATAAATTTTAACATAAAAATGCATAAGGGACTCTGATTTACATATTTCATATTAGGCTTCATTAATAATATTTAATAAATATTCTATGGACTTGGAGTAAGGAAGGCCTGAGTGTAAATCCTGCCTCAACCACTTACTAGCTGTGTCAGTCTGGGCAAGTCAGTTACCTTCTCTTGACTAGTTTCCTTAGAATTAAAATGGAGATAATGATAGAGTCTATACCAAAGGGTTGTTGGGAGGATCAAAAGGGATGACGTATGACATATGCTTCAAAGACTTTTGATTTGCTATGATCATTGTTGTTGCTGATTGTTATTGTTAGTGCAGTCATTTTTCTGAGATGAAAATCTTTTTTACCAATCCCTCTGCATCACTCCCCCATATATGCAATTTTTACTTCACCTTAGAGAACTAACAATAACCCCCCCACCAAAAACCCATAAAAGCAATAACAACAGAAGCACCCTTTCAAAATAACCAGTGATTGCATCTGCAGTCATCTGAGACAAGGAAGCATTTTTGCTTGCCCTATAAATAAACCAACTTTCTTAACTACAAAGTTTTATTAGGTATATTTGCTTTCATTTCTTTTTCCCATCTTCACCTTTTCATCCACTTTGTCCATGACAGTATATTAGAGTGTTAATACAATATTTTTCACAAGATGTCTTTAAATTGATTTATTCTCTTTATTTGGCAACTGTGCCCCCCCCTCCCCATACCTTGTATTTTCATTCTGCCTATTCATACCTCCACAGCTCCATTTTTGAGAAGGAAACCTATGGATAGTTTTCCTATATAATCTGTACCTGCCCCCACAACTCCATCCCTATACAAATACTCCTTTTTTCCTCCCTTTTCTGTTTAGAAACAGCAGGCTAGCTGCTATAAGATGTCTTTATAAACATAACATCCTTTTCTATGATAGGGCAGAAGGTGTCAATTAAGGTTACAGAGGCTTTGCAGACTAAGACCAAGACATCTGAATTGTCCAAATTCCTCCTCCCTATCTCAAGCAGAAGGAAAGATATTTTGTTAAGTGATGATCTTAATTGCCATTTCTATATAATCTTCAAGTTAGCATAAGTGGCATTATCTCTGTTTTACACATTAAAAAAAAGGAAGGCTTAGAATGACCCATGGTTACATATATAGACACAAAAGGTGGATTTGAACTCAGGTTTTTTTTAAAATAATAAGTAGTTTTCAAATTAATCTGTTCCTCCCACTATTATTCTCCCCCACTGAGAAAAAAAAACCATAAACAGAAAATGAGAAGTCTAAATGATTATTTAAAAGTGGGTAAGACCCAAATTACATTGAGGGAAGCTATGTAAAAATATTTTTAAAAATCAAGGATTAGGCTTATGACTCAGTACTTACGAATGAATGTGTTCCCTTGTTTAAAGTGGGATTTATCTATGTATCAGAGCAACATCCATCCTTTAAGTTTTTAACTTTATGTGCTTTGATGTGATGATAATTTTAATACCAATGATTTTGGTAATCTGTCTACCTCAAAGGGGCACTAAAATTCATTAATTAGTTCTATGAAAACATGAGTAAATTGTTATGGAAAGTAATTAGGCAAGCCTTTTCCTAATTTCAAAGACTATTTTCTTGAGCGATGTTAGCCAGATTAAAACAGTCATCTAGTCGTTTGCACAATCTGAGTAATTTGTGGCATGATGGAAAGAGAATAGGATTTGTAATTAGGAGATGGATTCTAGTCTCAACTCTTTTTATTTTTATTTTGTTTCTGTATTCCAAGTGCTTAGCACAGTGTTTGGCACATAGCTAACACTTAATATTCATATTCTCTGTCTCTTTATCTCCCTGCCCCTCTTTCTCATTAATATTCTATGTGACAATGATCAAATCACTTAAACTGTTATTTCTTCTTTATCATCTGTAATATGGGTATAAAAATACCTCCCCTGCCTACATGTTGTAAAGATTAATTGAGATAATGCATTTAAACTATTTTAAAAAGGAAACATTCAGAGCAAAAAATTTGTAAAGGATAAACAGTGAATTTAACTTAATAACAAGAACTTTCAAAGGGTCCAACACTGGAGAAAAAAATTACACAAAAATAATAAATAGTATTTGTATTGTTCTTTAAGACTTTATAAGATCCTTCATAAGGCTCTATAAATTATTTAAAGTTAACACAAACATTATCTCATTTTATTTTCCAAACAACTCTGGGAGGTAGCTGGTATTGTTATCTCCATTTTACACATGCAGACTGAAGCCCAGAGAGGTTAAGTGACTTGCTCAGGGTTTCAGAATTAATAAATGTTCTGGGTAGGATTTGAACTCAGATTTTTCTGACTTCAAGTATCTAACCACTAATCCAAGCTGCTAATGAAATAGAGAAAGTGTGGTTAGATTAGAGTTAATAAGAAAAAAAAGTGTTTTTTTTAGTGAAATAGAAGTTTAATTTATATCAAATATATGTCATCATACCCATAAAAAATAATGCTATCTTCATCTTTGTTATTTTTTTATTTTTTATTAAGGCAATTGGGGTTAAGTGACTTGCCCAGGGTCAAGTAAGTGTCAAGTGTTTGGTCTGAGGCCGGATTTGAACTGAGGTCCTCCTAACTTCAGGGCTGGTGCTCTATCCAATACACCACCTAGCTGCCCCTCTTCATCTTTCTTTGCATCAACTGCAGGATAGTGTCTGAATGAGGTAGGTAATACTATAATTGTAATTAGTCTTAATCAATCAATCAATCAATCAACCAATGATCAGAGCATATCTGAAGTAGTATGTTCAGTTCTGGGATATTATATAACAGAACCTATCTAAAACTTGTAGTAAAGCTCAAATAAGGTAATACATGTAAAGCTCTATATGAATGCTGCTGCTGTTGCTGATGTATTTGTTTTAGAAAAGTTTTTTGGTCAGGTATGGGTGAATGCTTGTGATTCTAGGCAATTTATGTGACCTATGTGACCTTGAGCAAGTTATACTCTTTGGACCTTGGTTGGGTATTGAATTAGGTAGCCTCTGAGGTACTGCATTATTCTGAGGTTCTGTGAAAATGATAGCTTTATCTCATCTTAAGCATTTGAAATAGCTTCTTCTTGAGTCCAAGTCTTACTGGAATCTCTCCAAGGAATTTTAGAGTTAGAAGGAACACAGAGATTATCTAGTCCAACTTCCTCATTTTACACAAGAGGAAACTGAGACCCAGAGAGGGTAACTTGAATATATCAGATCACACAATTATCAATAACCTTTACAATACCCAAAGCTTTCTTTTGATAGGATCGTCAAAAGCAGTTTGGCATGAAAGGAAAAAAAAAAAAACATGGGAATTCTAATCCAAAGGAATAGCCATGAATCCCAACTCTGCAATTCACTAGCCATGCAACGACAGCCAAGTAATTTAGTTGAGTCATCAGTCAAGTAGGTAAACTGTTTATACTCAAAGCTGTAACTAACACGGGGCAAATGCAATTTGACCTAAAATTACAACATGGTAATTTTTCCTGAGTTGGGGTCACACTCCTCTGTTTCTTCCCCATAGCAAACAACATCCCTGCATCTGGCCAACCTTCCCTGCCACTATGGGAGCCCCCACTCCTCACTAGTTACCCACAATCCCCAGGGGCCAAGGGCCAAAACTCTCTGCGAGATCTACCATTCCTTTTAGAGCATCCATGGCAAGACTATCTTCAGTTCCACTGTATGGTCTTCCCATCACATTGCCGCTTCTACTAATCCTTAACTGAATTTATCCTACATATATTTCAAACTAATTAAAATTTTACTTGTGTGTTGTAGAAGTAGCCTGGTTATAGGGGAAAGAGAACTGGACTTGGAGTCAAGAAGATCTTGGGTTTGAATCCCATCTTTCATATTATTAGTTGTATAACCACGGGGAGCTCATGGAACTTGAGTTTCAGTTTTGCCCTTGGTAAAATGGGGACAATAAGTCTATAGTATTTACTCCATAGGCTTGGTATGTGGATCAAATGACATAAATTTGTTAAGTGCTTTGAAAACTTTAAAACATTTTATAAATGGCATTGTTGTTGTTGTTGTCATTACTACCTCAAAAGAAGGACTACGAGGAAGCACCAGGGGAACTAGAAAACACAGTATAAATGTGAACTATTATTTTCAAAGTTTACACTAGGATTCCCAGCCTATTGTTTATAGTAGAACTTCTTTTTTTGTTGTTGTTGTTTCTTTGTTTGTTTGTTTTTTGTGAGGCAATGGGGTTAAGTGACTTACCCAGGGTTACACAGCTAGTGAGTATCATGTGTCTGAGGCCGCATTTGAACTCAGGACCTCCTGATTCCAAGGCCAGAGCTCTATTCACTGAACCACATAGCTGCCCCTAGAATTTCTTTTCAATGGAAATATATTGCCAAAGGTTTCTATAGACCTAGAACATTCAAGAAATAATTAGCATGAAAAGAATTTTGAAGAAATTACTGTGAACATTAAGTGATCCATTGTAAGTTGAAGAGGAATAAGCAAACCAACACATATGGCAAGGAAATTCAAGATTAAATCTAGTCTAGTCCACAGATTACAGTCTTTGACTGAAGTTTGACTGCATGTCTTTGAAGCAGTTATGGTCAAATACTTTAGTGCTACTTTGTTATTGAAGATGAATAAGTAAATTGCTAAGAATTATTTCTAGCAATACAGTAAAGATCACTGATCTTTACTATAAATTCTCATTTGGGGTTGGTTTTTTGTTTGTTTGTTTGTTTTGGTGTGTGTATGGGGATGGTGGTGGACATGGAGCAATCTCCAACCAATGAAGTCAAAACTATATAACTGCCCAAAGATTTTTTGCCCAAGGTTTTTTCTTTTCCTTTCTTAAGTTGTTTTTATGTACAAATGGACAGATGCCTCTTAAAGAGCAATGTCAAAGTTATTGAAATTGCAAAAAGAGTAGTCAAGGAATTATTGAGGAATATGCACTAAAGCTTAACACAAAAAAATTTTCTGTAATCAAACTAATGAAATTAATTATATGTTTTTTCATAATTAGTTACTACAGATATGAATATTAATATTTAGTGACTTGTTTAGATGGTTAAATTCTAAAGAAAGGAATAAAACATCTTTAGACATTTTTTTTGATATTCATCAAGAATTACTTTACATTCCCCATTGAAACACAAGTTTCCATGAAGAAAATATAGAGCTTCTTTCTCTCCCACTGACATCATACTGTGAATTTTTCTTTATCACATGTATATGTGCACATGTTATTTCTTTCCAAAGATGTACTGGTAAATGTTTAATAGCTGACTCTTCAGAAAAAAAAGGCACACACAACACACATTTAAATTTAATCTGCATTATTAACATTTTTCCCTTACTTTCTTAGTTGAGCCCCCAAATTAACAAACCAATAAATAAAGCCTTGATTTGTAGCTTTTGTCAATTTCTGAGATGTAAATGCTCACAGTGAAAATTTAATCATTGGTGCTTTGAGCCATTTGAAGTAGGCTCTAGTCTAACCTTCTCCCCAGAAAACTGTAAACCATTTGAGGGCAGGAGTTGATTTTTTTTCTTTTTGGTCTTTATTGCTAGTTTGTAGCACAGAGACTGCCTCATAGTAAATTATAAATAAAGGATTATTGAACTGAATTGGATAATCTCTTGGGGAAATAATATTCTCCTAAAAAATGAAATAAAGACATGCTGTAAGATAGTTATCTTCAGCCTTGTGTTAGTTCTGTTTTGGATATCATTTTTATAAAATGTATCTCCATGTCTTCAAAAATGATCTTACCAAAGGAAAGAAGCTCAATAGTGGCTCTCAAGTTAATATTTAGAGAAGAATTAATTAATCAAGGCCTTAGAATGAGAGAGAAAAGGTGTGGGAAACATCAAAGTACAGGAATAGGTCAGTTGAAGGGGAGACAGGATTGCATAAGCACCAGCAATGGTTGTACAATTTTTTTTAATGTGGAAGTATAATTTTATTGATTGAATTTCATAAACAAGATATAAAGAAAATGGAAAACAACTTCATTTTACAACATAATGTACAAATCTGCTTTTTGCTTCAAGGGATGTGCTAGATGATAAAAGTCGAAGAAGTACAAGGCAGTTATTGAAGTCTTTTGGAGACATAACTAAGCCTAAATATAGAAAGTTGTCTAATGAAAGGGAAAATTCATTTTCAATTCTAAAGGCAAAGTTCATGGTATTTACTTATTAATTTTTGTTCTTTAAAATGTGTTGTTATTCCTGGCATTTTTATTATTTAATGAATTAGTGACTTTAGAATCATAGAAGGTCAGGCTTGCTAGAAGGGATCTAAGATGACAAAGTTTGGATGAAGAGGCTGAGTCACTTGTCCAATGGCAGACAGCCAGGTCTCTTCCCTCTAAGGCCAATGTTCTTTCCTTCAAAGTACAGAACCATTAACAGATAAAATTCCAGAGAAGGTATACACCCCTCAAGTCACACAAATAGACAACCAGTTATTTTGCCTACTTGTAAAGCCAGAAGGGTTGACAGAAGGCCTGTTTATTTTGACTACTCATCTCCTTCTAATAGGGTATATGAGAATATATCTAGGTACTATTTGGGAGGAAATTTACTGACTCAAACATCAATGGGGAAAAATACAGGATCATTCAATTTTAGCTCAATATACACATCAAAATTAATCTTAAACTCACAAAGCACTTTACTTCCTTCTAAAACTTTTAAATTGCATCCAACAAGGCTGTAAAACAATGTCATTTTTCTAAAAGCTGAAAAAAAATCTAACTATTCAAATATACATTTCAGAAGTATGACTTTTTTCTTTGAGAATTAAAATTAAAGAATCTATGATGTTCTGGGAACTTCTAGGCTAATGATTCATACTTGAATTCAATTCTGTTTGAATAATGACTAAAACCACTCAAAAAATTGTTTTCAATATGCTAATCCTAGTTCCAAAGTTTCCTCGTCTTTTTGAACTTATAAAGGCAGCAGTTACAAAAGATTCTTTCTTTACTGATCTAGACAAGAGCTGATTTTATATAACACTGCATAGATTTTTTTTTAATTATCCATTAATTCTGGGGGTAAGAGGAGAGTGGCAAGAACAGTCTGGGCTAATATTCACTAAAAAGCACATAAGATCATAAGTGATCTCAGAGGCAATCTAGTCCAACTTCCAACTCCCCACTCCTACTTTTTCAGATTAGGAAACTGAGAGCCAGAGAATTTAAGTGATTTGTCCAAGTTCAGAAAGGTAGTAAACAAAAGAGGCAGCATTTGAATCCAATCTCTCCAACTCCAAAACTCATAGTCTCTTTCCCCTCTATCACTTTATCTTGTAAAAAACCATGAATAATCCCACAAGCCAAAATGCATTGGGTGGCTTCTGATGGCTGTTAACAGAATGAATACTATGAAAAAAAGTTGCTCTTTTGTAAATACCACAGTATTTTTACCTATTATTAGTAGCATAAATTCTAATTTTGTAAATTCCAAAGTGATGCCAGAAAGACTTAATTAGGGAAAAGCTACATGATATTCCAGGAATAACAATATATTTTTGAGAATAAAAATTAAGAAGTAAATGCTGTGAACTTTTACTTTAGCAATTGAAAATAAAATTTCCCTTTCATTAGACATATTTCTATATTTATGGTTAGTATCTATGTTTGTTCAAACTCTACTTTCAATCAACTGTCACAAGTGATTACATTTTCCTACAGGATTTTAATTTGGCATGGGAAGGACAAATAAGCAAAGTTGAACCTAGAGTTGCTAAAAAAAAAAGTAGTCCCATCCATCAATCGAGGCTATAATTTCTAGGTACATGTGTGAAAAATATTCACTTTAATTAAATAATTTAATAATTAATCTTAAAGTTCCATCCCTCATAGGGAGAAAACTATGCTCAGTTCATTTCTAGAAATATTATGTTTCTAACTAACCACTGATAGCATGGGTATTTTGAATGAGTTTTCATTCATTCAACAAACATTATTAAACAGCTAACATATGCAGAGTACTGTTCTAGGTGTGTGTATGTGGAGGTGGGTTGAAGAGAAGTGTTGAAAAGTTAAGATATTGGTTCATCTAAGCACTATGTAAATAAAGGTAAGGCTGAATTTGTTTGTGTGGTCTCCAAAGAACTGCAAATATCATTTATGGAATAATCATAGAACCTAATGCAAAGATTTTATAAGGCAAGATTTCCAAGATTGAGAGCTGAAGAATTCTTATATTATTTGTTCTCCTTTCCCATCAAAGTACAATGAATTGTCATGATGCAAACACTTGCCTATAAAAAGAAACTTGCTTTAGACAATTTTCTATTGATATACAAACTTGAACTTAGATATTATGGAATTTTTACCATCTAGTAAAGAGTAAAGATGCAGACACAAATAATTATAAAGCACAATATACAATAAAGCATAATAAATATTTTATACTTCTCTAACACAAAATTTTATGAGACCTAATGAGAAAGGGCATTCTTAACTAGGGAATCATTAAACTGGCAACATTTTTTCTTCCAACCTAGTTCCCACTGAAATTCAATTCACATACTTAGGTGTTAAACATATGGCCAAGGAACATAAATTGTACATGCACATATGTGTGAGCCTATGTAAAGATGATGGCCAAGACAAATACCAAAGTAATGACATTGGCCTCATTAGCATTATTCCTTAATTAACTGAGTTACAGGCCTAGCCATGAAGACCCCATTGATATACTGAAGTGTAAGTTAGAAGAATGAGTTGCAAATGTGATCTATTTAAGGTGGAGTGGTAAAGGAAGCTGTAGATTACAGAAGTTCTTGGGTAGATAGATCTAAGACTATATCTCTGCTTAAACAAGCCAGCACTTAATTAGTGATACAGGATAGTTAAATTGGAAAAATCCCAGAAAATGTGGGGATTCTAGTCTTCCCTCTGTCACTAAGTAGCTGTGGGACATCAGGTGGTTCACTTAACTTTTCAGGTCTTAAGTTCTATCTTCAAAATGGAAGACTTGGACTGAATGTTCTCTAAGATTCTTTCCAGATTCTAGATTCTGTGAGATAGACAATCAGTCGTGTGTGTGTGTCTATTTGAAAACTGAGCTACATTATTCAAAAAAATGTTCCTTAGCAAATTATTTTTGGTGATGGTGATTTGTTACTTTCAAAAAATGGAATGCTGCTTAATGAAAAGGCATGAAGACATTTTCAAAGGACATTTTGGGTAATAGTAATAGCTGGCATTTATGTAGTGTTAAAAGGTTCAGAAATAGCTTTCTTTACATGTTATCTCATTTAGTCCTCACAAAAACTCTTTTAAAAGAGCATAAAGATTTTCTTAGTTAAAAAGCTACTTTGGCATTAAAATGCTTTTATCAAGTTAAGATAAAGGCCAAATAAGTCCATGTTTTCAGAGAGAAACAAGTACTACTCTTTAATATATGCTTTTCAAATATTTTCTTTAAGGATATGGCTTTCATTAAGAACATGTTAAAATGACTCTTTTGGAAACAATTTAGCATTGTGGACAGAGTGCTTCATTGGGATTCAGAAAAATCTGGGATCAAATACTGTTTTACAAGGTAGTGTGACTCTGGCTAAATTATTTATTCTCTCTCAGTCTCATTTTCCACATGTGCAAAGTGAGAGTAATGATAGTTGTACCGCTACTAATTCTCATAGGATTGTTATGAAGATCGAATGGGATGATTTATAAAAATCATCTTGCAAATTAAAATGCTATAAAATGCAGTTAGTAATATTATATTGATATTTTATGCATTTTAAAAGATAACATTCTATGTTTGTGGAAGACAGACATAAGTACATGGAAAAAAGGGGAAAGAAATTCCTGCTATACACAGTAATGAAAGAACCTTTTTTTCCCATCAATTAGAAAAAGGCAATTTGGTAAATTCTATTTTTATGGTAATTTTTATTTTTATTTTTTTTTTTGTTTTCAACATTTACTTCCACAAGATTTTGAGTTCCAAATTTCCACCTCATCTCGCCCCTCCCCCCACCCCAAGATGGCATGCATTCTGAATACCCCTTCCCGTAGTCTGCCTTCCCTTCTATCTCTCCCACACTTCTCTTATCCCCTTTCCCTTCAATTTTCCTGTAGGGCAGGATGGATTTCTGAACCTCATTTCCTGTATTTCTTATTTCCCAGTTGCATGTGAAAATATTTTTTTAAACATGTGTTTTTAAAACTTTGGGTTCCAAATTTTCTTCCTTCTGCCGTCCCCACCCACCCTCATTGATAAGGCAAACAACTAAATATAGGTAATATATGTGCAGTTATGCAAAACACTTCCATAGTAGACATGCTATGAAAAATTAATTCTATTTCCCTTAATCCTATGCCACCCACCCATTTATTCTATTCTTTCTTTTGACCCTGTCCCTCCTCAGAAGTATTTGCTTCTGATTACCCCCTTTCTCAATCTGCCCTCCTCTCTATCATTCCCCTACTCTCTTGTCCCCTCCCCCCCCTATTTTCCTGTAGGGTAAGACAGATTTCCATACCCAATTGAATGTGTATGTTATTCCCTCCTTAAGTCAAATACTATGAGAATAAGATTCACTCATTCCCTCTCACCTTCCCCCATTTCCCCTCCACTGTAAGAGCCTTTTCTTTTCTGTTTTTTTTTTTGTGGAATAATTTACCCCATTCTACCTCTCCCTTTCTCCTTCTCCTAGCATATTCCTCTCTCACCCCTTAATTTTATTCTCCAGATATGACCCCTTCATTTTCAACTCACCCTGAGCCCTCTATCTATCTATATCTGTGTATACATACATATAATTTTTCCCCTCCAACTACCCTAATACTGACAAAAGTCTCATGAGTTACAAATATCATCTTTCTATGCAGGAATGTAAACAGTCCAACCTTAATAAGTCTCTTATGATTTTCTCTTTCCTGTTTACCTCTTCATGCTCCACTCGAGTCTTGTATTTGAAAATCAAATTTTCTATTCAACTCTGGTCTTTTCATCAAGAATGCTTGAAAGTCCTCTATTTCACTGAATGACCATTTTTTTCCCTGCAGGATTATACTCAGTTTTGCTGGGTAGGTGATTCTTGGTTGTAATCCTATCTCCTTTGCTCTCTGGAATATTATATTCCATGCCCTGTGGCTCCTTAATGTAGAAGCAGCTAAATCTTGTGTTATCCTGATTGTGTTTCCACAATACTTGAATTGTTTCTTTCTGGCTGCTTGTAATATTTTCTCCTTGAACTGGGAACTCTGGAATTTGGCTACAATATTCCCAGGAGTCTTCCTTTGGGGATCTCTTTCAGGAGGAGATTGGTGGATTCTTTCCATTTCCATTTTGCCCTCTGGTTCTAAGATATCAGGAGAGTTTTCCTTGATAATTTTTTGAAAGATGATATCTAGGCTCTTTTTTTTATCATGGCTTTCAGATAGTTCAATAATTTTTAAATTCTCTCTCCTGGATCTATTTTCCAGGTCAGTTGTTTTTCCAATGAGATATTTCACATTGTTTTCTAATTTTTCATTCTTTTGGATTTGTTTTACAGTGTCTTGATTTCTCATAAAGTCACTAGCTTCCAATTGCTCTGTTCTAATTTTTAAGGAAGTATTTTCTTCAGTAATCTTTTGGACTTCCTTTTCCATTTGGCCAATTTTGCTTTTTAGGGCATTCTTCTCCTCATTGGCTTTTTGGACCTCTTTTGCCATTTGGGTTAGGCTATTTTTTAAGGTGTTATTTTCTTCAGTATTTTTTTGGGTCCCCTTTAGCAAGCTGTTGACTTGTTTTTCATGATTTTCTTGCATCACTCTCAGTTTTTCCTCTACTTCTCTTACTTGCTTCTCAAAATCCCTTTTGAGCTCTTCCAAGGCCTGGGACTGATTCATATTTTTCTTGGAGGCTTTGGATGTAGGAGCTTTGGCTTTGTTGTCTTCTTCTGGTTGTATGTTTTGATTTTCTTTGTCACCAAAGTAAGATAATATAGTCTGACTCTTTTTGTGCTGTTTACTCATGATGCTGGCCAATTACTTGAGTTTTAAACTCTTTGTTAAGGTAAAAGTCTGCTTCCAATGTGAAGAGTGTACTATCCCAAGCTTTGGGGGTTTGTACATCTGTTTTCAGAGGTACTTCTAGGGACCTGTAGATTTTCAGTTCTTCCAAGGTGGTATGATAAGGGGCGAGGTGTTTCCTCTCCACAGTCACAACAAGCTTCACCACACCAGTGCTCTTCCTCGCCCCAGGACCACCCCTCAGAACTCCCAGATCCAAGCACAAATAAAGTAAGAGATTCCTGCCTCAGCACTGGCAAAGAGATCCTTGCAATTCCCCTCTGATCAGCCACTGGATTCCCCCTCAGTCTGTGGGCTTGAAGCTCAGGAAACAGTCACTGCCCCAGGCCAAGCTCGAGACTTGTGGCTGAGACCTAGCTCCTCTCTCACCGCAGTCACAGACTTTTCCCACTGACCTTCCACATTTTCTTTGGCATTCCTGGGTTGAGAAGTCTGGAAACCACCACAGATGGCCGAAATTCAGTCCTCTGAGGCCTGCTCCAGGGTTGCTGCGGCCTGCGCGCCCACACCCAACTGCGCTCCTCTCCCTACCTGGTGCGATATACCTTTCCTATCAACCATTCAGGCTCTCTATGGCTGGAAATTTGTTTCACTCTGTATTTTTGTGGGTTCTGCTGCTTTAGAATTTCTTTAGAGCCATTTTTTTAGGTATTTGGTGGGCTTTGGGACAGAGCTCAAGACAGTCACTGCTTTCCCTACGCCATCTTGGCTCCACCCCCAATTTGTTAAATTCTAACACATTTTGATCAATTAACAAAATTCTACTTAAAACTTTGACTTCAAGTCAAAATTACAATGGATTCCATTTTACTTTTCCAAAGAAAGAAAGTCTATCCATCTTAAGGTTAAAATCCAAATATAAATTGTAACTTATCCATAATTCATGCTTTGCAACCTAAACATGAGTTCCATAGATAAAGACAGAGAAATCATTTGCTGTATTATCTGGCTTCTTACCTCATATCACTTTTTATATTCTGGTCTCTATTTCATGTCATCTTTGGAAGCAGAGGCACACTTTAAACTACATGTTAGACTCCAGTAATTCCAACTTAATCTATAGCACATTTCTTTCTAATTATTTTAGAAGAAAAACTTCAGGAAGAAACAGCATGTGATAATCATGAGAACTTGAAGATAATGACAGCACATGACCCTTTCATGCTATTTATGTCTATGTACTGGTTAAACAGAAATCAATCATTAAAAAGTTAATAGAGAAACTTCCATAAATCACAAAGTATGCATGAGAAGAAAGGTGCTAGTCTTGCCTTTAACCTTACACTCACTGTCTTTTCTGGGCTCATTCTAAATAACATCACAAAGTTACAGAATCATAGATTCAGAGCTAGGAGACATCATATATTTTAAGATTATGGAATGAGATTGGTGACACCCTCAGAAAATAGCTGGCACAACCCTCTCATTTTACAGATGAGGAAACCTAGACCTATACTAGGTAAGTGATTTGCCCACCATCCCACTGGGACTGAATGACAAAGGGAGCACCTTGGACTTTAAATCCAATGCACTTTTCACAGTACCACACTGCCTACTCGTCTCATTGCTTGAATGACTAAGATGCTCAATAAATCTGTGATTTTAGAACAGACTTTTGATCTGACTCTTTGAAAACTGTTGACTTATACCCAGTTTATCCTGTGTATAACTTATACATACATAGCTGTTTACATCTTATCTCCCTGGTTAAAATGTAAACTCCTTGAGGGCAGGGACTGGCTTTTGCCTATATATTCCCAGTAAATAACATAGTGTCTTGAACATTATAAGCACTTAATCAATGCTTATTGATTTAATGTCAAAGAACCTCGAGGTCAGGACTGAATGGTATTTCACTATAAGACCAGGGATGGAAAGCCAATGACCAACTCTAATGATGAGATCACTGACCTCAAAGGACCTTTACAAAAATGGTGACATAGCAATGCTACAGACAGAGAAATTTGTAAGGGTTAAGAAAACTATTATATAGCCCTGTCATAAGCTTTTTGTAATAATACCCAACCTATTTGCCCATTAAAAAGCAACTTATATTTGTGGTCATACCAATATACTTGAAAATATTCCTAAGAAATTAATCAGCTCAAAAAAAGTCAAATTTATGTGACTCACTTATGATGGCAAGGACACAACAGGGGATCAGCAAATTAACACTAAGATTTGATTCACTCACAACAGTAAGATGACTGAAATAACTAGAATACAAATAGGACCTTTACTTAATCAGACTTCACAATCCAATCCAATCAAGACCTTTCTGACACACTAAAAAAATCATATTTTTGCCCATAAATAGAAATGTGGAATATATATAAAAAAAACTTCTTAATTTTTTCAACTATGAGTACCATACATTGCATGGAGAAGGCCAAAATTTTCTCAATCAGATCTTTTAAAAAACTGAAACACTTGTCCACTGTCTGAGATTTTTTTTTTTAACTTTTTCATAGTATAGTTGGGATATGTAAAGTTTGCATTTTGGGTTTTCTAATTCTATTGTTTAAAACTTGAGTTCAGCAACTGTATTTTAAACAATTCCTTAAACCCTCATCTATTAAGTGGAGTGGGGTAAAAAAAAGATATGAGAAGATTAAAAAAAAGTAGAAAGATTAAGCCTTATTTGTGGATTCTGATAGGCAGCTAAATGAGAGAGCTCTCAATGTAGTGCCAAACTAGATAAGGACATTACTTCAGATAGATGAACAGAGAAAAGTTCTTCAACCCTGCCTCTTTCCTTTTACCCCAGGACTAAATGGAAGGCATTGAAAAGAAATAGTCATTTGCAACAACAAAGAAAAGGATTGATCCACTATTCAATGAATAAGCTGCTGTCAATCATACATTCATTTATAATAAGTTATGGATTCATGTTGGTTTAGTGAATAGAGGCTTGCTAGGATAAAGAAATTTCATTTTGTGATCCCATTTGATAGGGGTCCACAAAAAGGCATGATGTTTTCTTTGCATCAGTCTTACAGACCTTCCTTTGAATTTAGTTCTTTAACCTCATCTTAAAATTCCAACGTATCTTCTGTGATGGTCCTGTCCACAATACCACATTCTTTCTGTTTAAAAAAACTTAGCCACAATTACTTAATAATTGCATTTGTAGGTTCATGACAGAATCTTAAATTACCAATGGTATGAAAAATGATTCAATAAGACTCATCATTGTGGAATTTGCATTGCCATCTGCCATTTTACTTATTACAGATACATCTTCAGAATGTAGTTGCCTAAACTTATGTATTCTTTATAATTCAACCAAAAAGGTGCAAATTATTTCTACTAGATGATTACTAAATAAGAAATTATTAAAGATGCTTGCCATCAGATTTCATAGATAACCATTGAATAGTGAAAATGTAAATTTAGTTAAAGAGTAGCAGAAATAAAGGACTAATCAAGCAACAGATACAATATATACATTATTTATAGTTAACTCAACCATTTTTCATTCTGATTTAATGACTATAAAGAGATAAGAAAACCCATAAATTCAGCTTATACTAAATGCTTTTTATAATGCAGAATGGGAAAAAAATCCCAAATCATTTTCACTAAGATCAAGATGACCAAATTTAATAGCTTTGTTTCTACCAGAATTTCTAACATTCAAAATAATGAACTTTTGTTTTTTTTTAATGAGAACTCTGAATTCGTTATTAAAGTTTTCTGTATAAAGTGCCATAAAGATATATCACAAGGATTATCTTGCCTTCTGATCTAAGAGGATTATGGGATAAATGATTCACAATCCACTCCAGTAAAATGAAATTGAGTTTTAAGAGAAGGCTGTGATTGTTTACGATATCAATTTCTCATCTTGGTAAAGGGAAGGGGAGTGCATATGTCTAACAGAAGTATGTGTATGACAGATGAACTTTATGGCAGTGATACAGTCATTATTTTTCTATTAAAGGACTTACTGTTCACTTTACAAAGTCCGTGATCTTTTATTCTTTATCTTCTTTCTTCAGTGTTGCACTTTACTAAAAAGAAAAATAATATTTAAAGATGTTAGTTGAAGAAAACACATTTTAACAATAATTTCAAGATATTTTTTCCTTGGATAACTTGTTTTTTATTAAAAAGTTTATCTTTAGTTTCAGGGCACCACTCTTCCACCCCATTCCCAGGGGAATATTATAAGTGGGAAATATATATTTATATATACACACATATCTATATATTTATATATATATATAAAAATTTCTTATTTTAAGTTCAGTAAATGTTTGATCAATTACTCAGTGTTATCTGCAGAGTAATTATAATAGCCTTTAAAGGAAGGTATTAGAAAAGTATTAGTTAATGTGAGGTAGAATATGCTATTATGGGGCACAATAACTGAGTTGCATAAATTAACCTACTCTGCATCTCAACGCAGCCTTTGAAATTTGGTATTTTTTTTTTACGAGACTGGCGAATATCTAAATATGCAATCATTTGCAAATTTCCCAAAGCAGGTGATTTCTCCCAGTCGGATATTTTGAACACACCTTAATTCTCTGGAGAAATTCTGAAGCATAGAGATTTCCTTTAAAGCTACATTTAGACTTTTCAATAAAAGAATCTAAAATGACTACTCAGACCCAGACAAAAAAGTAAACCTAGAAGATACTGTCTTTTAAAATCTGTTTAATAATTAATGTGGCAAAACCTTTCCATTCTTTCAATCCAGTCTATCTACACATTGCTCTATGGGTAATGCACAAAGCACATATACTGAATTTTCAGAAGTTTTTACTTGTTCATTAAAAAAAAAAATTATGAAACATTCTTATATAAAACACTAACATAAAACATTATAAATCTAATATATACAATTAATAATAAAACTCATATATAAAACACTATAAAGACACAAATACACAACTAGGTATAATAGTCAGTAAGCATAATATTTAACATAGGCACAAAATAATATAATAGTTCTAAAGAATGACAAATTGTTTAAAGCTACAGAGATCAGAGAATGGTTCTTTAAAGGGATGGTCTTTGGGATGTAGCTTAAAGGAAAGCATAAAATATAAAAATGTACATGCAAATTTTGATTTCAGAAAACCAGGTGTACAAGCACAGGCTAGGAGAGGTGGCATGTGAAAACATGCCATGTGAAAAAGACATTAGTCTGAGTGCGTTTACAAGCTCTACATGAGCCAACAGCTCGATGTGGTACCCAAAAAAGGTAATATAATGTTCAACTACATTAGTAGACATAATCTGAGCAAATGAAGTCCAATCAACAAGCATTCAATCCTTTACAAAGGGTAAAGTAAGCACTGGAAGTCAAATCCAGTCAAAAAAGAAAGAAAACCCTTGCCCTCAAGTCACTTACATTGTAATGGAAGAAGACAATTGATAAAGGAAGATGAAATGGAGGAATGGGACAGATGTAACTGTCTGGAGAAAGAAAACCAGGAGATGAGTGCAAAGAGGTATGAAGGACTAAACATGGCTAATCTCAGCACTTTTCCTAAAATAGAGTTTTTAAGAAAAACTCACCCATCAGAAGAAAGGGTTATAGGGGCAGAAAAATCTTCAGGGCAAGAAGGCTGCTGCATAATGATGGAGAAAGCAATTTAGATAGTCAGGAATGGAGATAGAGGAGTAAGGAGTGAACCTGCCTGGTCTGGGTACTTTCCTTAAAATAGAAGATCTAGAAAGGAGTACCAGGGAGGAGCTAGTTTTGAAGTATGTAATCTCAGTTAGATAACATCTGCAGTGGAACGTTCACTTCTTTTTTGCTGAATTTTAGCACTGATACTGGTCGACTGGGATGCCTCTAGAGGATGGTTATCAGAAGGTTAGAGGAATATATGTATATGCCATACATATATGAATATGTATATGCCATACAAGGTGCCAGACATGTTTAATCAGGAGAAAAGAAGACTCAGAAAGGATGAGAAAATAGTCTTTGATTTTGAAGGAGGGTCATATAGAAGGCATATTTTACTTGTTCTACTTGATTCTAGGGAACAGAAATGGAGTAACTGGTGGAATTTGCAGTCAGGGAATATCAGAATTGATCTAAAGAGGAAAAAAAAACCTTCCTAAAAATTATCCCAAAGTGGAATGGACTCAGAGGTGGTGGGGTCTACTTTTTGGAAGTTTTCAATCATATACCTCAACTAGGTGGTGGTGAGGACAGAGATGGAGGAACTTATGTGAATGACATCATGGAATTACCTTAGAAACATTGGATGTGACAGTTAGGGGAATGAGAAAAGTAAAAAAAAAAAATGAGGAGTACAAAGAGTGTGAACTTGGAGTAACACGATCTGAGTTCAAATCCAAACTCTACAACTTACTACTTGTGAAGCAAGTCACTTTGTCTCTCTAGATCTCCATTTTCTTCACTCTAAAATGAGGTAGTTAGACTAAGTACCTACCTACTAAGGGACCTTCTAAATTTAGTTCTATGATCCTCTGACATTGACTTTTTAAGCTCAGGTGATTGGGTGAATCAATTTGTATTTCATTAAAATGTAATATTCATCTTTTTTCATAGTTTATTTTCCAAATATGCAACTCTCTGTAAGTTAGGGAAGGGAGGTGCTTATTTGGAAGAGTGATAGGAAACAAACTATTAAAATAAACTAAAAGAAAGAAGGTGGGAAAGACACTTCCAGGTAAAGGCAAATCAATGGAACAGTAACTAGAGGGATAGAAGTGGTGACCATGTATAAAGTGAGCTAAGAAGTTTCAGGTGATGATTACCATTTTTTCCCCCAGCATAGAATAGTTTGGTAGTGAGAACATATGGGAAAAGACCAAAAAAAAGAAGAATCTTGCTCACTCCTTGGGAAAAATTTTTATTTTATTACCCAGGCCACCAAAGTTGTAAACAAGGAAGGGTAATAAGAACTTTGTCCCCGGGCAACAGCGTTTAGTGGACATTGATAGTGTCTGCTGTCCTTCTATAGCTTGGAAATAACTGAGCTTAGCCCCTAGGTAGCAAAAATAATTAGTTCAAATAGGAAGCTAACAGATGGTATACACTTCCTCAACCCCAGGTGAGCACCTCCTTGAGGGAGATTTGTATTTACTCCAGGCATAAAAAGAGTTAGTTGCAGCCACTATTACCAAACGAGTAATGAGATCTCTGAAATGTCACTATTTTCAACTCCTGTGGAAATTCTCCAGAATTTGATTTCCCTCCTTCTCTCAACCATGACTCCCAAATAGAGAATAACAGTTGTAATTATCTTTCAAACTGGGATAAGAAAATGCTCATTTTGACCTTAAATAAATAAAATTGTTTGAGGGAAAAGGAGAAAATAACCTAAACAAACACATCTTTCAGCTGAAAGATTGACTTTGAGTTAAAATAATTAGGATAAACTATTCTATATCACCTGTTGCACTCTCATATAGGTCTGATGTGACATTTAAAGGGGAAGGACAATTCATTGTGATGCAAGGATAACCTTAATAGTTTTTCAGACATTTGGTTCTAAGTTGACACCAACATTAGAAATGGAGTCATCTCACTGAGATGTAACATAAGAGGCCTTCGTGACAGCCAATGTATCTATTCACCATGTGAGGGGTAGTTGGGGATCACAAATTCTTGTTCCCTCACTTCAGCTTTAGTTAAGATTTGTAATCCAACGTAACTTACTTTAAAAGAATACCAAGTCGAAGCCATCATTTAAAGCAGTAAAAGCAAAGTCCTCCCCAAACATCAATATTGGAAGTTCTTCTAATGTGTTAAAGAAGTCAAGAATTTCTGATTTGGTTTGACATGACATCAACTCATTGTAAATGTAATAATAATATCATCCACATACTCTATTATTTATATATATAATAAACATATTTGGATTTATCATTTATTACGCAAATATAATGTATATATATATGCATGTACACACAATATATAGCACTGAATAAGTAATTGTTCTCAGTTTCTTTCTAGGTAGGCAGAGAGATGTAAAGATAGAATAAAAATATTTAAAGAAAATACAAGGGCAGCTAGGTGGCACAGTGGATAGAGCACTAGCCCTGAAATCAGGAGGACCTGAGTTCAAATGCAGCCTCAGACACATAACACTTACTAGCTGTGTGACTCTGGGCAAGTCACTTAACCCCCATTGCCTTGCCAAAAAAATAAAATAAAATAAATTACAAATACTAATCTTTAATAAGATGCTGATGATTGGCACACCACAATGTTTTTAGAATTCAGATGAAGCTTTAGTATTGCTTTCCATAGGGGCCCTAAAATGTTTAAGCACCAACAGTCTTAGTTACTGTCTCATACATGTGTTTGGTAGAATGCCGTCAAAGTGAAAGCTTTATTTCCAAAGCTTCATTTGATGTATCTGTTCCATTATAGGGCTTGCAAGACTTGAATTCATATCAATGTTTCTTGAAAGTCAGCAGTTTCCTAATAAAGTCAACTAGAAATTGTGATGTTATTAAAAAGAAAAAAACAACTATATCCTAGACTGCTTCTTAGAATTATCTGGGTCTATTAGTCATCATATACATACACACACACATACATCCCTACTACTCAATATCTGGGCATCCATATTAAATAAATAAGCCTGGCATGCTTCAATCTAGCCAACCTGGACTTGTTAGTGTTATGTCTTTGTCTTTGAAATGGCTGTTCCTCATTACCGGGAATGCTCTCCCTCTTCACTTCATCTCTTGGAATAGCTTGTTTCCTTCAAGCCTTAGCTAAAGAACCATTTCCTGCATGAGGCTTTTCCTGTTCCCCGCCCCCCCCCCCAGCTGCTAGTGCCTCCCCACTCAGGTTATCCTGTATCTATTTTGCATGATTTGTAAATAATAATAATGATAATGATAATAATAATAACCATAACTAGAATTATATAATCCTTTAAGGTTTGCAAAGTTTTATATATTATATATATAAAATCTCATTTGGTCCTCACACAACACTGCAAATTAGGTGCTATGATTATTCCCGTTTTATAGATGAGGAAACAGGATAAAAGAGGTTAAGTGGTTTGCCCAAGGTCACATAGCTGCTAGTTAGCATCCAAAACAAGATTTAAATTCAGGTTATCCTGCTTCAAATTTGGCACTCTATCCACTAAACCATTTAGTTGGTATGTATTTGTACTATCTCCTTCAATAGAACATAAGCTTTTTAAGGCCAGAGGCTTTAATTTTTTCATGTTTGTACTTCCCAGTGCCTGGCAAATAACACATGCTTAACAAATTTTTTGTTGATTGATTGCACTCCTTCTTAAAAAAATTCCTGTGTAATAAAGCCCCCTCTAAAGTCGATTTTTAAAGGCTTCCATTTAAAAATGAAAGAAAAAATCATTCTCTTGTAATTAATATATTATGACCTAGCAAGGGACCAGTTTTCTGAAGGAATAGGGTCAAGTAATTAAACATTTTTAGGACTTGTGGGACCATCTTTTGGGAATTTATTTCATTTCTCTTTTACATGGACATCTATCAAAAGGATGGAAGGGTAGGCTTGCTCTACAGTAGGAAACAAATAGCTATTTCGTCCATTTGTTCACTGAATATACACGCCCAGAGTGTTTTCCCATTTGCCACAGAATCTTTCTAACTCATAATTATTTTTGCTTACCTAGGCTTATTCCACACCTCTCACATTCAGATGCCTTTTGCAGTCATGTAGCTCACAGTGTTGGTGTGGCACAGACCATATCTATCAGGGTCACTCTGGCTTTTTATGTCTTTGCATAACAATATTATTATGAATTTACGCAGATAAATATTCAGATTTCTCATAAAATACCACACACGTCTATTGTCAATAAAGCAGATGGAGCCTTAAAATTCCCACTTCTACTCTTAGAACCAGGCCCAACACAGAAATAACAGAAAATTACTCTGAGACTCAGGGATTATTGATGTTTCTACAGAAGCTAAGATGTAAACCTCTGATACTAGAAGTCCAAATCATAATTATATTTGCAGAATTAAGCATGAAATAGAATGTACTGTAGGAGGCTTACAAATTTTTCATTTTTTTCTGAAATTTTAAACAAATTACATGATGAAATTATTTTTTATTTATATTGTTTAATACAACAAAACCTTGTTATTTAAAAAATAGAAATGATTTTTAAAGGGATACAAAAACCAATGCTCACAAGTAAACTTTCCTTTCAAATATTTCAGTCACTTCATTTTAATTGAATTATTGATTTTAGCTGAGCTTTAACTAAGTCATGCACAGAGCTAAAGATCTGTTTAGCACTGGATTTCTAGCACATACTGTGAATGCCTATATGATCACCACTTAGAAGCCCAATCCCTTTAGACCCAGATGGACTGCTATGGCAACAGAATCGTAAGTACCAGGTTTGTCAGTAACAACAAAAAAATGTAAATTATTAATGAACTCAGAGTTGCCTCTCTTGGACACTCCTTGATTGAGATACCAAACGTTCTAGTTTGAGCACAGCTACGAAATGAGCCAATTCCTCAGCCCAGGTGGCATTAATCCAGAGGGATTTCATTAAATCTTTTGGCTTAAATTCTTATTCTTGGAACAGCAGTCAGCAGGCAGAGATTACATTAAAAGCAGGCCCTATTCAGGTCATTACTGGCTGAACTTAGGCCTTTAATCACAAAACAAACCTTGGATTTCTACACAGCTACACAATGGGGTTACAATTAAATGTGCCTGCATTATTTCTTGTGAACATTAATAAGAGTACAAAACATTTTCTAGCTTAATCACTGTGAACAATGATGGTATTATTCAGGTTAAATAGTGATAATATTGGGGAGTAGGAAAAAATCACACAATTAAAATTATGAAGAAACCAGTGTTATTAAGAAAATAATATACTGACCACCTATATTGAAAAGGGTGGAAATAGTGGGACATGTAGAAAATAATGAAACAGAAAGTTCTGTGAAAAGTCAGTGAAATATGTTAAAAGTGCATCTTATTGTTCATCTTATAATGTCCTGTTAGCTTCTTTGTATATCAACTGAAAACCAATTAGGAGTTTAAGTTTGGGGAAAATCTCCTTGACAAGGCAAAGACAAATATTTACTAACAAAGGCTGAAATAAAGGAAATGAAGTGTGTGTGTCTGTGTGTAGGAATTCATTCCTATTTTACCATACTGCCTCCTATAATTTAAAATACTAAATTATTCACCACCTGATCATTTCTTACTTGTCCCAGATACAATTTTTACATGCTATTTAATGTTTCCATGTTGATATGATCTTACCCCATCCTATCACTGACCAGTTGGCACAAAGGTAAAAGTAAATGCCTATTTAGAAGAGGGAAAGGATGATCTGGTTTGTATTTTTAGCAGCTCCAAACAAAGAGAGATTTGAACAAGTGGTCAACTCAGAAAAATGAGAAATGGACCAAAGGAAAGATTTTTATTTTATTGTCATTTCTAAGAGAAGTCTTAACAAGGGAAAAAGTCACCACCACAAAGAGGCAGAAAACCTTCCAGAAAATACTAAAAAATAGTTAATTTCTGAACCAATTGAAAATATGTGGCAATCAAGTGCATCAAGAGTTGAGTGTATTTATGAAACATCACAGAGGGTAACAGTATCACCTTACAAAATAGTGAAAAGGAATGAAAGAAGAATAAGTTTGTAGCTGGGAGCTTGACTTAAGAAGTAACTAAGCCAAATCATTCAAAGGAAATCTGCTTACATTGTAAATGAAACCATAAGGAGGTCTATAATGGATGGGTGCAAAATGCAACAGACCTGCCATCATTATAATAGTTATCTACTTTCATCAGCCAAAATAGTGGAACCACACATGTAGACTGTAAGGCCTCAGCACCTCAAGCATGGTTTGAGGACTGATGTACCTTATAGAATTAGTACTTCAACTAAGCCCAAACAGACTGGCACATTAAGTGTCACAAAAAGTATCCTATGGAGAGATCAAATAGAAGAAGAATTCCCTGGGGATGTGGGAAGGTTTTCCAAATACTATTTGCAGTTGACTTTGTGCTATTTGTATCAAACTCCAGAATATTAAACAGTCTCCTCAATGAAAGTCATTGCAGAGTAAAAAGGAATGGTATAACCATTTACACTGGACAAAGTAGGTGGATGCAAAACACACTGGCCAGACTATGATATACCCATACATAGGAGTTCAGGGTTCTATTTCTGGCTCTATGATACACTAGTTTCATGAAAATGGGCAAAAATCATTTCACCTCCACGTACCTCTATTCATTCATGTCTAAAAAATGTGGGAAGAGGGGCTAGAATGGGTCCTCAGTCTCCATGATCCTTTCAGTTTTAAAATTTTATGGTCCTGTAAATAACACAATTGGTATTTTTGAGACTCCTAGAGTACAATGGCCAGTTATGCATTCCACTGAAAGAGATATTTGAGGAAAATGGAAAGTATCACTAAAAGAGTAACAAAAATCCTTAAAATAGTATGAAATAACTTTTAGAAGAGGATACCTACAGAAGGCATATTAAAAGACAAAAAACCTATATAGTACAGACTAAAGGACAAAAGAAAAATGGAAGGAACATTCAAAAGTGACAATGTTCTTTGCAGATGTGAAGTTATTTTAAAATGTATTGCTAATACTAAGATGTTTAAGCAGAAGGATTATAGAAACCTTGAGGTTATTCTTCTGCTATAGCTAAAAAAGAGCACTCTTAACAATTTCAGTCTTATACTCTATATTTTATCAGGAAGGTAGCATGTTCAGGAAAAAAAAGCCCAAAGTAATTTCAAAGTTGATCAAAAAGGAGCTAGCATTTACATAATGCTTTATGGCTTGTAAAACATGTTCTCTGCATTGTCTTCTTTAACTCTCAATATAACACTGGTTAGTTAGGTGCAATTTTTATCCTGGCTTTGCTGATGAGAAAACTGAAGCTGAAAGAGGCTAAGCAACTTGACCAGTTAACTTATATACAATGAATAAGTGTCTCAGGCAGGATTTGAATTCAGGCATTCCTGATTCCATTACATCTGTTGTATTACCTGCTGCTTGAAAAGACTTATTAGAGTGGATATGAGATTTAGCTTTTCTAATTATATTGATAAATGGAAATCTCAGAGGAAACTCCCATCACCAATGTCTATTAACACTGGCTTTGTAATTTAGTCTTAGACTCTTGTATTCCACTTATAACTCTCTCCAACCTGCATCTGATGCCCTGATTTCAACTCCATGGAACAAGATTCCCCTTCCAGGATAATCTCATCACTTCTAAACTCATCACCATACTGCTGACTCAAACACTGACTGACTTTATCCCCCTTAGCCTTCTCTCCTCTCTGACTGGAGGGTGAAGTAGTAAATTCCTCCCAATGCCTTCCTTTATAGATGGTAGAAATTTGACTTTTTGGCTCTTTACAGCTACTGCCCTGCCTGGCTTCAACTCCACAGAACATGACTCCTTTTCCCCACTCCAATTTCCCACCTCATTCAGTGGTGTTGTCTCCCCCACCCACTAGACTGTAAGCTCCTTTAGGGCAGGAGCTGTCTTTCTTTTTATTAATTGTATCCCTTGCACTTTGCATTAGATTGGATTCAGAGTTACCTATGATATTGAAAGGATTTGAAGAGGTTCTTCCTAACTTCAAAGCCAGCACTCTATCCGCTATGGAACACTACCCTTTCTCAGTCATAGTATTAGGCAAAAAATGGAAAAAAAGAAGTCTTAAGAAGTTAAAGACATGCTTTCTTTCCACATGTCCCTATCAAATAACAGTCAAGTTCTTAGCTGAGTTCCATGTCAGTATTAGGTGTATAAAAAGATAGTTGGTTAATTGAAATAAAAAAAGACACTTCCCAAATACAACCACTGCCCAAGTGATTCAAAGTATGGGGTTTCTCCAGCTTTCATAGCTCTTGGAGCAAGAGGAATCAGAATTTTTTTTTAAATATTTTTTTTTAGGGTCACGGTGTGGCACAGGCTCACAGGAACAATAGAACCAGAGGAGAACAATTTGCTGGATCTTCCTGATTATAAGGTGGTAGAAGATGAAACTTTCCAACCTTTTCCACTACCAGCCTCTCCAGGAAGGGATGATGCTGGAGAAAATGAGCCCACCAGAGATACGAGGAGAGATCACATGGGAGATATGCCTGTAGCTACAAAGAAAACTGTAAAAAGGAATTTGCCTAAGTTAGATGCTCAGAGGTTAATTTCAGAAAGAGGACTTCCAGCATTAAGGCATGTGTTTGATAAGGTAAAATTCAAAGGTAAAGGTCATGAGACTGATGATTTGAAGACATTAATCAGACACATGGAGCATTGGGCACATAGGCTATTCCCTAAACTGCAATTTGAGGATTTTATTGGTAGAGTAGAACATTTGGGAAATAAGAAGGAAGTTCAGACCTGCTTAAAACGAATTCAACTTGATCTTCCTATTATACATGAGGATTTTATTAGTAATGATGGTGATAAAGCAGAAGGTAATGGACTAGATACAGCTCCTACAGACTTTGATTCCTTGTTTGCAAATCCAATTGATAGAGAAATATTTGTTTCTTAGTCAAGCACAAATTTAACGGAGGAACAATGGCAAAGAATTCAGAAGAACAAACAACTAGCCTTGGAAAGGAGACAGGCAAAACTGTTAAATAACAGTCAGTCCCAAGAAAATGATTTGTCAGTTATCATGCCCAGGACACAGGCATCTCAAAATAGTACAAATGAAGCTCAAGAAGAGAACTTAAATGAATTAAATGAAGAAAATCTAGAAATCTCAGACAGTGTTGCCAGTACCGCAAATATAGATGACGACTTAGAAAACTCAGGAGTAGATGAAGCCACTTAAAATATGCAACAATGACTAGCTAACAAAGCTTTTATTTAAGAGCACTTAAGTGCCAGCAATGGGTTGCCTCATTCAGAAACATGTATTAGCTTCAGTTAAGACTAAAAAAAATCTTATTATTAATAGCTTAGTAGAGATTTATTGCATATTTTTTTCATAGTAGGTGAAATATTTAAGTGGCTAACTGTATTAACTTTTTAAAGATCTGGCCCACTTGTTTGTATTTGTCCCATTTATTTATTTATATTAGCCTAAGTTGTCACAGCTTCCATAGACTCTTCTACTTTTCTTTTTATACAAACAGATTTTTTTAACAATTAGGTAACTTCTGCTGCTAGTATACAGTTTAAGAGTCCTGTTTTAATAAAAAGTGCTTAATATTTAAGATATAAAAATGATTGTACACTAATGTCTATTTTTTGTAAAGTATGAATAAAAGCTCTTTTACAGAAAAAATGTTTTTTTAAAAATATTTAACTTTTTAAATTAAATCAAACTCAGGCATTCCTGATTCATCACATTAAGTTTAAGTATTTAAATTACATTTTTAAATTTTTTTAAGAAAAAGTCTAATCAGCTGACTCTTTAATGGGTGTCAAAGATATGCTCAGATTTTTCAATGATCCCAAACTTCCTGTTGTTACAGAAACCAGTCTTTAAAGTATTAACATTCTCCTAGGGATGCTATATGGCTGTGAATAATGATATGCCACAATCTCAGAAAAAAAAAAAGTAAGGTAGCCAAGGGTCAATGAAAAAGTGGGTGTGAGTAGGCAGCAGCATGATGTCAACAATGAGTTTGAGAAAAAAATTGGTTACATAATTAAAACCATGCAAGTCCAGTAAAAAAAGTAATAGTTTGGTGTGGTACAGTGGCTTCAAACTCAAATAGAAACAGAAACCATTATCCCATATATAAGGATACCTGCTGGATACATACGGACTTAGAAAACCACATATTAACATTATATATGTTCTACTATATATATTTTTTAAATTGTCAAATGTTTCCTAATTACATTTTAATCCTGTTCCTGATGCAGGCCACATGGGTCATGTTTTTGGCTTATCTAGTAGATAGACGGACTACCTTGCAACCAGGACTGACAGACACATACTGGCTATACAATCCTATATTAAATTCTTCAGCTGACAATGCCTCAGAGAGTCTCTAAGATAGAAGTTCTTAGCCTGGGAGCTATGAGATTTTTAAAAAAAATACATTTTGATGAATGCATTTTAATGCAATTCATTTCCTTCATAATCCTGTTTCATTTTGTGTATTCTAAAATATTATTGTGAGGAGTCCATAGGCCTCATCAGACTGCCACAGATCCACCAAAAAGGTCAAGAACCCCTGTTCTGAGACTATAAATTGTAGAGAAGATGCCAAACTCCACTAGTGGAGGGAGTTTCTTCACCTATGAGTTGTCTATAATCAAGGAAATTCACAGGTCCAGCCTTTATCTTGTCCATTCTGGTCATCTAATGAGGAAAAGAGGCAACAAATGGCCAGCCCATGTGTTGCACTGGTATCAATGAAATATGAAGAGAGCAGAAGGAATTGCCTTGGATTGTCTTATACAAGAGGAGTTGCAGAAAGGTGTGGACAAGAAAAGCAATCATCACAGAAGGTGAGAAGGTTGGAAAGTGCATCATTGGATGGGGGTGTATAGGTGTAGTACCAGCTCAGTGTCATTATAAAAAATGAAGTTTAATTAGCTAAAAGGAACGTTTTCTTAATGTCATATTCCAGCCCCCCCCCCCCCAGCTAAGTAGCACAGTGGATAGAGTGCCAGCGCAATGTCAAAAAAGACTCATTTTCCTGAATTCAAATCTGGCCTCAGACACTAGCTATGTGACCTTAGACAGGTCACTTAAACTTATTTGCCTCAGTTCCTCATCTGTAAAATAAGTTGGAGAAGGAAATGGGAAACCATTCCACTATCTTTGCCAAGAAATCCCCAAGTGGGGTCACAGAGAGTAGAAACACGACCGAAACAACTGAACAAGAATAACATTTTTTTTTCTAAGCTCATCACTAATGACTGTTCTCACCTCCCACCCCTTTTGAACATGGTTAGCAGCCTGGGGAAGCAATGGGAACCATTCACATGTCCCCAGCCGAATTCAAAAGCCCAATTAATCTCTTGGTCCCCAAATCCCTGAAGCAATTATGGTACAAGGGCAGAAAAGCACCAGAGTTCTGTTTGGCCTGCTACCTAACTAGATGGTGATGGAATTGGGTATGGTACAAGGTAGGAAGGAAGGCTAAAGAAAGTAGGACCAATGGAACAGAATTGCTATTTAGTTACCTACAGCTTATTTTTGTCACAAACAAACTGATTTTCCTGGGGGCAAAATGGGAGCATGACATGTGACCTTATGTGATTCTAAATCAATGATCTATTCAACACAGAAATGGAAAGCAACATACTCCTAAATATTTTCAAGGAAGATAGTGTACATCTGTAGATCAACTATACTTTAGAGCTAACACTGCAATAATTAATAAAGTCAGCTTCTTTCATACTAATTGATAGTTTGAAATGGCCCAATAGACAATCATTTTTAATCACAGAACAGTGCAACTTACACCCTATTTTTCTTACAGAAAATACTGGGGTACTTTAAAAGCAGAGATTTTTAACCTCTTGTGTGTCAGAGAACTTTCTGGTAGCCTGGTAAGGTATATGGGACTGTCTCAGAATAACGCATGAAATAAAATGCATAGAATTACAAAGGAAATCAATTATAATGCAACACAGTTATGAAAGTGTTAAGAAAATAAAGTTCATGGACCCCATTAGGAACATCTTTATAATACATTTGAAAGATATATTTTAATTGGTTCAGAAATTTTTCTCTTAAAAATTTAACACTGTATTATAATGAAACTTCAAAATAAGCGGTAAGTTCACCCATGAAATAATCTAATGAGTGGAAAGAACAACATATGATCAAGTGAAGTAATCATATGGATGAGCTATTTTCTCAGATTCTATTCTGGGATCCATCCTTTAAGTGTGTAAAGTAAAATGCTAACTGATTTTCATTGCAACCCCCTCTCCGCTCCCCCAACCTCCACTCTTGCAAATAAAAAAAAAATAACTTTATTCACTTTAGAGCACTTCCTTAGTGCAGACCAACAAGTTTGAGTGGCAGGAAATTTAGCATGTATTTTGCCTTCTATCACTGTCATAGGCAAGGTGGTATAATGGATAGAGAGCTGGCATTTAGAACCAGGAAGGCCTAGGTTCATATCTAGCTTCTCACATATACTAGCAATGTGAACATGGACAATTTTTTTAACCTTAGTGTCTCCAGGCAATCCTCAAAACCTACAACTGTCAGACCAGTTGCCCACTGCATTCTGTGGAGGAAATTTCCATACTAGGCATGCCCTCTACCACTAAATTCATACGTATGGACCAAAGTTCTAAATTGATCTGGTCCTTGAATATCCTTATACACATTTGAAGAGAACAACTCTCCATTTCAAATCTGAGTGTTATTTCATTAGCATGTTGTAGACTTATTCTTTGTATTCTCGTTGTTAAGAGAATATATTTGATCCTCCTTTGATTTAAAGCATATGAATCTAAGCAGAATGCCAACCACCAATATAATTATATACACAAATGTATCACAATAATTTCACTTTCTTTAAAATATAATTTTATTGCAATTACTTCAACACTCTTGTGTCTTCTTTGTGGGAGATATCCTGGCTTAGTTGAAAGAGGGCAGAATTTGGAATGAGACAACCTGAGTTTAGAATATATTTTGGTCACTTAACAACTGTGTGACCTTAATTGAGTCATTTAACCTCTCTAGGCTTCAATTTCCTCATCTGTATTATAAGAGGCTTAGTCTAGTTGATTTTGAAGTTCTAAATGTGTGCTTCTGAGTGTGAAATTGAAAAAGAAAGATTAAGAAAATGTATCAAAGATTTCATCTTAATAAACAATAATGGAGTCTATGTAATACCATCAACACATGTAGACTTAATTCTAGTAACAATGATAATATTAAATGAAAAGGTGACATTTTAAGTAATTGAAATGACATTTGCACTGAAGAGAAATGGGTATTTGTGTGGCACGGTGTAAGGGTAGCCTCCATCCATCTCCAAGATGATTAAGGGTCAGAGCAGAATAGTAAACATGCCCACACTCCATTGAAATGAAGCCCAAAGCCTTATCTTTGTAACTCTATCATTTGCTCTGTGCTGGAAAAAATAAAGAGGTATTTATGGAATAGTAGAGGTTATGTGGATAGAGTGCCAGGCTTGGAATCAGGACAAGGTATTCAAATCCCATCTCTGACACTTACTAGTAGTTTGTTCCTGGGCAAATCACTAAACTTCTTTATGGCTCAAGAAATTCCCTAGGATGAAGTATAATACTGCAGTGGGAAGAAGACTGGCTCTGTAACCAAATGTCAGGTTTAAATCCTGCCAGTGATGCACAATCTATGATTCTACAACTTACCTACTAAGTCATAGCTGGGTTCTTATCCTAGATACTTAGGAGAATAGGTAGCAGCTTCAGACAAGGTATTTCCCTTAAGGAGTTTACTATCCTAGAGAGTATAAGGAATTGGGGAAACTTTGCACATGGCTTAAAGTCTCTTACATAGACCTTTAAAATGTTTTTTATTTATTTTTAATTTATGGAAAACAAGCATTTCTATAACAAAGTATAATAAAAATAGATGATGCAAATGAAATTGTAAATTTATTATGTACAATTGGCCATTCATTTTAAATATAACAAAGTTATCATGTAAATTTCTTTTTATTTCTTTTTTCCCTCTTTCTCTCTCTCCTCCCTAGAGACGGCTACCATTAGACACAAATATCTCTCTCTATATAAAATCATTCTACACATACTTTTCTTTATCAGTTCTTTCTCTAGATGCAGATAGCATTTTTCTTCATATTTCCTTTGTAGTTAATTTAGGTTTTTATAACAGACAAAATAACTTATTTGCTCAAAGTCATTCTTAAAACAATATTGCTGTTACTGTATACAATGTTCTCTTGGTTCTGCTCATTTCACTCCTCATCATTTCATGCTATAGACCTTTTTTTAAACTAAATTTTACTTTTTTGGGGGGTTAACAAAAATATCCTTTCTACTACCTCCCCCACTCATATTGGAAAATTAAAAAAAACTGTTGTAACAAATGTACATAAACTTTATCTGGTTAACATGGTGAAATAATAGTAATGAGACTTAGATGAGCTGTGCAATTGACTTTCTTGCACATTTGCCTTCTCTGGGATTATGAGTGCTTACCTATCATATGGAAACTGACACACACACACACACACACACACACACACACACACTCTCTCTCTCTCTCTCCTTTTCTCCCTCTCCCTCTTTCCCTATCTCTCTCCCTCCCCGTCTCCCCCACCTTTCTCTCTCTTCCCTCTTCCTGCCTCCCTTCCCTCCCTCCTACTCTCACCCTTTCCCTCTCCCTCTCCCCTTAGATAAGTGGGAGGGTCATGGGTGAAGATCCCGAAAAGGATACTGAGAAGGACACAAGGTACATAGGAAGAGAAGCAAGAGAGATAAGTCAGCAAGACCCAGGGAGGAGAGAGTATTCAAGAGAAGCCATTAATACTGTCCAAGGATGCAGAAGGTACAAGGCAGAGAGAAAACATAATTCATTTCAAACCAACAAGCACATATTAAACACATTATACAGTGGGGAAAAAAGACAAAAAACCTCAGTCCTTACCCTTGAAGAGTTTATGTTCTAAAGGGAAAAGGGGAGGAGGGGAATCAATCTTCATTTTTTTCCTTAAGGTGCTGCCTCCATTAAAAGTTATGACATACCAATTGGGGTGAACCATTACTAGACTAAAATGATGTCCTTTCCTATGAAGTGTATTTCACAAGGCTAATTTTAGGTCAGACTCTTGCAAGCAAGAATAATCAAGAAGTGCAAGTCTGACATACCAACTCAAAGTAGCACTTACTGCTTTATATATTCTAATTTGCTTCTTTGTAGATGGTTAGAATCATAAAATCCAGTTAAGGTCACTATTCTATATATGACTGAGTAAAAGAGAAATGTACCATCTAGACAATGAGTTTGGCTATAAAATTATTTTTTATTTGCTTGATGGTACCATAGGGCATCTAAAAAGAACATTTATTATATCTATAATTAAATAATTACCTCATAAATTCCTCTGTTCACTTGTGACACATCTATATAAAACAAATTTATTCAAGTTCTATTTTTTTAGAGAATAGCATCAGGTCACATGGGAAATATCTCTATTTTTCTAATTTCATAAATGATGCCAAATGAATTACCAATTTAGAAATGAAACAATGTTGCTGAATCTTTATGGAGAGACACGATTGACCTAACCCTCAGTCTAATTGAATATTCCTGTTGTTTAGTTTTGAGAAACAACGAAATGAGAATCAGATCAGCTGCAAGAGGTTGGCCTTACTTCAGACACCTTAAGAAACCTAACCACACACATATGCATATGCACACATGCATACACACACACACACACACACACACACACACACACACACCCCTTCTTATTGAGTGAAGCAGCAGACTAGAACAGTCAGAAGGAAAAAAATTACTTGAGATTGTCGATGCTGATTTATGGGGTAATTTTCTCAGACTCTTTCAATGCAATCTGCAAACACATTAACAAAGGCTATAAAACAAAAACAATCTTCACTACCCATAACGTGGAAGTGCAGGGTGCTGAGAAGTTTGAAAACATAATTGATGTCTATATTAGTCCAAATCACCCAAGAACTCAAAGCTATTCTACCCCCATGTAGAAATTAAAAAGTCAAATACATCTTGCTCAGTTTCTTGAAGGAGAGAATGATATTCATTCGTGGAAAATGGGAGAAAGAAAATTCATGTGATTTTTTTTAATGTAAAGAAGGGCTCCTTTGAAATTATACTTTTGGAAAAATAAAATTTGGCTGTTACCCCAACTTGAGTAGAGGGGAAACCTGCAAATGTTTTCTGTCACTTATTTATTCCACTTTCTACTTCCCTGTTGCTCTTTAGTCATGATCAACAGTTAAATTGCAGGCCTGCTGATTAAGAAGGAATCATAACAATTTTTCTTTGATTACAGATTTTTTGTCTTGTGTTATTTCTTCTACTAACCCTACCATAATAAGGCAAGGAAATAAGTTTGAGGAATTGGGTGAGCTAAAACAGTAAGGTCTTACCAGCAGCCTTTCATCTATTTAATTTTTTCTACCATAATATGCCCTTCAAAGGAAAACATTTCATACCCAAGAGAGGCATAAAAATAACAATGGAAATGACAATAATAATTATCCGCATTTAGAAAGCCTTTTTAAGGCTTTCAAAGAGCTGTCCATACATTATCT
>NW_020954652.1:16467473-16494027 GCF_900497805.2 Vombatus ursinus
TTAGAAAGCCTTTTTAAGGCTTTCAAAGAGCTGTCCATACATTATCTCATTCGATACTCACAACAGTCACTGATCTTCCCAACAGTCCATAGAGACAATAGACACCACCATTATCACATTTTGCAACTGTGGAAGCTGAGGTTCAGAGAGGATATGTGATTCATGGTCACACATCTAGAGAGTGATAAAGGGGTGATTCCAACCTGGGTCTTTCTTTACTCTAAACCTAGTGCCCGTTCTACCACATAACATTTATTATTAAGCATGATCAGTGTTTTAAAACTACAGTTTGTTCTGGTCAATATGAAACTTATGAGGAAATATGGAAAGACCTACATGGACCTAGAGAAAGTGGTAGAACCAGAAATGTGTATATACTAATATCAGTGGCACAAAAAAGGGAAGAGAAATGAGAGGAGAAAGAGAAGAAGGGAGAGGAGAGGGGAGGAGAGAAGAAAAGGGAGGGAAGCAGAGGAGAGGGGAAGGGAAGAAAAAAGGTGAAGGGAGAGGAAGAGAGGAGAAGGGAAGAGAGAAATAGGAGAAGGGAAGTGGAAAAAAGGGAAAGGGAAAAAAGTGAAGAAAGAGAAGATCAAAGATGTCATAATTTTGATAAGACTTGGAAGACAGTATAAAACGAAAGTATTTTTATTTGTTTCTTTTATCTGTTTTTGGTTCTGCCAACGTAAAAGCTAGATGCTTTTTAAGATTTTGCCCTTTGCTTCATATGTTTTTCTATTTCTGTTTATGGTTATAATAAAACATATTTGAATACTTATTCTTTCCTATAATTGGAAACAAATACTTTTTCCCCCTTCAAGGATAGAAAACATGATATATACCCTCCTGGAACTTTCACACACACAAAAAAATGCCTCATCTCTTCTAATTTCCTCTTCAGGACACTGATTTCTATAACAGTCAGTCCATATCAATCACCACTGACCCAGTTTTCTTGGACCTTGTCAACATTCCCCTAACAGGTAGAATAGATATGTGTGTATTTACCACAGAGAAATATATTATTATGCCCATAAATATTATGTATTATACTGTACAGCAGTCATAAGTAAAAAGTCA
Organism: Vombatus ursinus; assembly: GCF_900497805.2. NCBI lineage: Eukaryota > Metazoa > Chordata > Mammalia > Diprotodontia > Vombatidae > Vombatus > Vombatus ursinus. The sequence goes on from NW_020954652.1 coordinate 16,468,551, forward strand.
AAGAAAGGGTAATACTGAATAAAAAAGACATTAAAATTTTTATTCCTTCATTGCCAAGAGAAAATATCTGATAAGGTTTGACAAAAATAGCACAGCATGAATATTAATTTTTGGAAAAAAGGAAGTATGAAATTGCTTATAAATAAAACAGTACATGACCTTTCTGAAGTTTTCTGTCACATTATTGTATTCTAAGAATTATCATGGGGATATCTTTAAAAGGATCTAAGGAACCACATCAAAATGTGTCACAATATGTAAGCAAGTAAGTGTAGATGTGGTTGTTTCCAGTGAGATCTTCAAGGTTTCTTCACCTGAATCTGGCATGGGGGTGATGTTGGGTTTTCAAAATCTCTGCTAGTGGAGTACAAATTCTACTGAAGTCCCATCAGTTTGGAAATGTTTAGATTATTGGTGTGCTGAATATTTATTGACTGAGAGCCAGCCAAACTAAGTTTGGAGAAGGTCATTAGGTCATCAGCATGCAGAGGAAGTGAAGTAAAGTAGATAGCATGCTGACCATCAGTAGCCACACTTGACATGTACTGATTGTGAGACCCGGAATAAGGCACTTCACTTTTCACTGCCCTGGGCAATTAATTCTCTATAGTTATGTTGCAGATCTGCATCGATAAAGGCAGTTGCTTCACAGAGGGGCCCCCTACCTCAATGAAGTCACAGTTACGAACGACAAAAAACCCATGACCAGCTCCAGCACCACCATCAACAAAAAGAAAGCATCAGGTTATTGGCAAGTGATGGATTTTTTTCAGCCAAAGTTGACACCTGAAGACTACCTACTAAGGCAAGAGGAATTATACTCTCCATCATAGGAGGTGCACACCAAGTGATGAAAAAACCAACCAGATGCATTAAAAGGTTAAAATATAGCAAAAGTACCAATTCTCCTTATTTTAAGTCATCAAATTTGTCCATCTTCTTTAGTTCATATACTGCTAACCTATTAAAGAAGAGACCATTCCAAAACACTGCAGGGGTCAGCATTCTCACAATGAGTAGTGTCTCATTCATAAGATCAGACATAATGCCGCCAAAGTAATTTTCCTTAAACACAGGTTTGACCATGTGACTCCAGGACTCAACCAACTCCAGTGGCTTCTTATGGCCTCTACCATCAATTGCAAACATGTTTTAAAGTCCTACACAAAATGACTCCATTCTATCTTCCCAGCTTCACTGAACACTCTTCTGTGCCTGAAATATAATCCCTCTCACCGAATTCCTCTATTTCTCTAAGACTCAGCTCAGGCACCATTTTCTGCATGAACCCTGCTTGATTCCACCTCATTCCTCATCTGCTAGTGTCCTCCCTCCCAACCTATGTTTTCCTTAAATACTACATATATGTGTATATCTTAATATATGTGTATGTGTATATGTGCACATATATACACATATATTTATTAACTTCAGATACAAGCTCTATATATTTTGATATGTATCTGTCTTCCCCATTGGAATATAAGAACACTGTGAGTGGAGACTGTTTCATTTCTGCACTTGTATCCTCGGCACCTAACACAGTGTCTGGCACATAGTAGGTATTTAATACTTGTTCATTGACTTAATTGACCTATTTGCTATAAATTCTAACTGCACAACATTCTCCATTAGTTTAAAAGACATGTTGAATTAATACAAAATGCAAAAAAGTGCATTTCACATTTACTAAGGTAATTGTTGTAAATTATACACTTAAAGCTATCAGACAGAACCCAGTAAGTATCTACAATATCTTCCAGTTATTTGAAACTCTCAGACAGGGATTTTTAATTAAATCATAAATCAAAAGATGTCAAATAAAAAGAATGTGAATCAAATAGGTATTAAGAAAGGAATTTAAAATTAAGGCATCTGAGCTGCATCTTAATATTAATGCAGATCTTCTCAACTATCAATGTGGCAGATTTAAGAATACATTAGGTAGAGTTGACCAGTGCAAAGAACACCGTACATGGGTTCAAACCCTGCTTCTTCCACTTATGTGACCTTGGCCAACTCAAGTAACTCTTCTTGGCTTTAGTTCCCATGTTTTTATAGGTATGTTCATTTAGATGGGCCTCTAAGGTCCCCTCCAGTCCTAAATTTGTTATTCTGATATTTTAGAATCAGAAAATCTGTATTTATATGATGCTTCCAAAAACAAAAGATATCATAAATACATTTTACAAAGAGGTACTGAAAAAACGAAAAGATATTTATTTATAATTAGGGGTAAAATAGTACTTAATCATTTAAAATTACCTTAGGCATCTATGATTGACACTAACCTAAAATAGCAAAAAAATTATACCAACTTCATACAAGGGGCAATTCTTCAGATAGATAATCAGATCATAAGGAAGTTGCAAACAATATATGAAAAAAAGTTGTTGGTAATGCCAAAATAGAGGTATGATCTCATCAATGTGGGTACTACCCTTCAATAATGGAGATCACAACCCATTCATTATTACCCATCCTGTGTAACTCTTGCTCATGTCCTCCCATAAATATACTACAGGAATATGAACCAATATGCCATGATCTAGGTCTATCAGTATTACTGACTTTTCTGTCAGGGACCCCTCTAGCAATCTGGTGAAACCTATAAATACCTCCTTGGAATGTTTTTAAATGAATAAAATAAAATTTATAGGACTATAATAGAAACTACGTTGAAATACAGTTTTTTATATATACATACATATATGTGTATATGTATGTATATATATACACATGTATACATACAAGTGTATAGATATATACATGTGTATATGTTTATTTACATATATGGATGTGTTAGTTCACAGACTTCAAGTTAAAAACCTGTCCTCTAGGTCTTTTGACAGTGGGTGGATACAAATGCTGAATGTCAACTACCCATCAGTAATTGCTCACTTGCAACTGGCCTATCTTTTTCTCTCAGTTGCCAACTTCCCTGATGGTATCTTTTATACTATTTTTCCTCCATATTCCCTCATTGATAATGCACTGCAAACTGCATATGTCTCCTGAGAAACCTTTCATGGCCCTCTGGGTTATCCTCAACTTCTACTCTTTGGAGACTGTTATAGACATGCGACATTATTAGATGTTGTTTCTAAAGAATAGGTAAATCATGTGCTTTTCAACTGTTAAGATGAGAATGCTAGGTGAATAATTACAAAGGGGAAGGAAAGATGAAAAGAAAGCATCTCTTTTATGCTGTGTGTATGATCTACAAAAGTAGGAACTATGCTTTTTGAATTCTTATATATTTCTAAAATAGAATTCAATGAGGTCCATCCAAATAAACAAAGGAAAAAAATCTCAAAATTGTTTTTACAACCTCATAATGATTGTTGCAATTACTCATTCTTTTGCTTAGGGGCTATATTCCATAACTATATCAGTACTTACAATTTTTTTTTTATTTTATGGAAGTACCAAACTATAAAGTACTATTCTTTACTTCATGGAGGAAAAATTCCAATAGCTTCATCAAAAACATATAGTTCATGCCTACTAGGATTTTATGTCAGAGATTGTAACATCTTGGGAACAGGGTGGATAATTCCTTTGCCCAGGATGTTGACCCTTTGGGGTAGGGTGTGAAGAACTATGGTGAAGTATGACTTGCCCTGCAACCTACCTCTCTTCCAGAAGGATGAAATCACCACTGTGCCCTTCTCCCAAGGTGCTATCTTATTCTCACTGCCAAGCTAACCCAAGAGAACCCAACCAGGATAGACAGACTGCACTATCAGTCATGAGATGCCTAGAATCAATCAGCCACAATGGTGCCACATTCTGGCTTTGGATCCCAGCACTTCTGTTTCTACTCTCTACTCCTTTCTCTCCCCCTCCCCAAATGAATTTTTCACACATGCTCGAATTTCCAATTATAACTCCGGGTTTCATCATAAAATGTAATGGTAGATGAATAAACAAATGAATGAAAAGCATTTATTAAGTTCTTAATAAGTGCCAAACACTGTGTGAAGCCCTCAGGATTCAAATACAAAAGTGAGAGATTCTATTACCTCTGAAAGCTAACATTCTAAGATGGAAAACAACATTTAGAAGGAAGTGGTAGCCAGGAAAAGGAATTACAATATAGAAAGTCACAAAAAATAGTCACTAAAATAATAAGGCAGTCCATTGACACCCCCCTTCTTCAGAGAAAATGATAATGTGGACTTCATTACAATTTTCAGTTTGCCTATACCTTTTTATCTTGTATCTTCTAGATACATTATCCTACATACTAGACATTAGAGGGTACATAGGAAAAGAAGAAATATGGTCTTTTTTCTCAAAGAATTTGAAGGAGATATTCACCCTTGCTAACGAACATTAAAATTAGATTATATATTTTTATAGGTATAATTTAAAAGAGTACCACAAAAAAGTAATTTAAAATGCATGGATAGTAAACTTGGATAAACCAAGACCTATGAGAATCCCAAGGAAATGATGCATAACATTAATGGATCAAGCTTTTAAAATTAAATTCTTTATGCTATCATGCCAACAGCATTAATAATTGAAATATCTTTTATATTCTTAATAATTATTTTACATTTCTCTTAACTAGAGCAGAAAGCTCCATTATGAAATAAAAAATAGTCAAAAGTTCAAATATAAAAAAGATATGCAAGGATTTTTTAACATGAAAATGTTAACATATTTTTTAACTCTTTATGATGACCTTAACTCTCCTCTTTTCCTAAGTCCCCTCTCAGCCACAAACAACAACCCACTGACATAATTTTTGGAGGGAAAAAGAAAATCCTAAGGTTTTGCCAATTTTTTGAGTATCATGACACTAGGTATGCTTTGTCATGTTCAATCCATTTGATGTGGAGTGAAAATAAAGTGGCAGTTTTAGGTGATTGTAACAGCAGGAAAAAGAAAGAGAACAGATACAAAGAGGTCACTTCAGGCCAATCTTGCACATTGTGGCAGCCCTATTAATAGTAAGCCAACTGGGTCACAAGAAATAAAATTTATATTCATTCCCTTTCCCTCCCTCCCTCTCTTTGCATTACAGTTGGACTGTATGGTATGGAATGAAGAAATCTGATTGAATTACAATGGCAATTGTAAAAATACTATCCCTAAAGTCATACATTTCATTTTTTTCTATATTATTTTGATAACTCTAAGTTCTCTCACACTGAGGAGCTACCAGAACTTCCAGAACTCAAGAATTAAGGGTCACATTCAGTCCATGAAGTGGTAACATGATTGGACTTTGGTGAGTTTTACAAAGCTCAACAAGCTTAAAAAGTTGGACTAAGAAGGTTCAAAAAGAAGGTAAAGAAGATGAACATGGAGAAGGAGGAGGAGGAGAAGAAAGAAGAAGAAAACAAAGGAGAGGAAGAATTTGAAGATGATGATGAAGAGTGACAATGAAAGTTTTTTTTTTTAATGTACAGAAGAGAAGAGAGGGCAAGTCAAAGGGAGACATGGACAAGGATAGCTTTGAAACTAGCATGCTGTTTTATTTTAGGGATTGGAATAGGTACTGGACATTTGATTTTATTGATGTGGGGAACTACTAGAATAGAAAATTCCATTTATCACTGTAGGGTGGTATCTTTCCTACAAGGTATATGGTTAGAAAGGTACCTAGAGGATTTGAGAGTCTCAATGTCTGGCCTAGGGTCCCACAGCCAGTGTGTAGGGCTTGAGCTCAGTTTTTTCTGGTTTAAAGATTGCTTTCTATCCAGTACACCAAACTAAAATCAAGTTATACATAAATAGATGTTCTTGACTTCATACCAGTCTTCTGTTTATGTTCTCTGTGTATGGCAACATTAATTTTGTTGATATTTGTAAAGTTCAAAATAATAAAAAATTAAAATGTTGAAAAATTGAAAAGATACTTAAATCTGAATTCAAAGTTACAGAGTTTGACACAGAATGGCAAAAAAAAATGGAATCATATTGATGAAACAGATTTCCATTTTAGAGTTGAAACAATGAGAATAATAAAATCATTTTGCTCATGACAACTTTGCAGGATGAATAGGACCAATGATATGACTCTAGAATACCTCTGGATATGGGCCTCCCCTCAAACCCTACATGAAAGTTTGGATTGGTTTATTAACAATTAATAAATATTTTTGACCACAGCTATTCATGAAGACTTACTGGAAAGTATTCTGTGGAAGGGCTGTGATCTACTTTGAGACAGAGAGTCCTAAAACTGATCCTTTGAAGTATAGGCATGGACATTAAACATTTGTTTCATATAGATATGGTCTTTTTTGTGATATCAAAGTACTATTAAAAATTCCAAAGAAAAGCATAAATCAATTGAGGACAGTGTTGCACACCAGGGCTTTGTACCCCATATGCGAAGCTCTGGCACTGACTAAAGCCAACCAAACAGAATTATAGTAAGGCATAAATGAGATAATGTAACCAAAGCATTTTGCAAACCACAATATTACGTATATATGTGTATATACATATATATGTGTATATATATGTGTGTGTGTATGTGTGTGTGTGTTTGTATGTGTGTGTGTGTGTACACTCTTCTTATTAAAGTAAGCTTTCTTTTTTAATTAAATAAGGAATCACCAATAGTAGCTATTCGATCAATAGACATGTAATGCAGACCTATAAATAACTGGAAATGGCATTACATTTACTCAGTGATTTCATTTTTTAGATCACTCAGGATGGAATTGATTGGTACATTGGGTCATCGGCCTTCATTCAAGTCACACTCTACTGCCTCGTTTTGGTATGGAGGTGACCCTGCCTTCTCAAATGCATTATTAGCAGAAAATAAATCCTAGCAGGCCCTACTAGGCTGAACATGCTTCTAATAGTGAAGGAAACATTCAAAAATGTATGGAATAAAAACAAAATAGTAACACTAAAAATTCCCAAATGGAGATTGCAATGAAAGCCATGGATTTTAGAGCCATATTTTGCAAAGCAACTCAAATTTACTATTCCCAAACCTTCATACGTTGTTTTTCTTACCACTGCAGTCAAACCAAATGCTTGTGTTCCTTGCATGCAGCTGAAATGGAAAGTATATATTATATTTTCTAAATTTTATATTATTAAAATTGTCACAGCGTAGTGGCTTTTTTATTCAGCTCTAAAAAATAAAATTAAAAGAAGATACTCCCATTTCAATTGGAAGAGCCATAATTTCTTTCATTGTAAACTAGATTTTGCTCCCTTGAAAACTGATTTTGGATTCATGGAGACAGGGTGTTCTCCTGAAACAATGCTCTGAAACCTCAATTTGGTCTGGAGGTGATCCTACATTCTGTAAGTCTATTCAAGTGGAGCACAAATTCTGGCTGGGGTCAACAAGCTGGAAAGGCTTCCAAGGAAGAGAGGGAGGAGAGGAAGAAGGGAGAGAGACAGGGAGGAAGGAAGAAAGTGAGGGAGGAAAAGAGGGAAGGGGAAGTGCAGAAGGGAGGGAGGGAAGAAAAATGGGAGGAAGGCAGGGAAGAGGGAGAAAGGGATAAAGGGAAGAAGGAAGGAAAGGATGGCAGGAGAAAGGGAGGAAAGGAGGTAGGGAGATAAGAAGGAAGGCAGGCAAGGGAAGAGGGAGGAAGGAAGGAAGGAAGGGAAGGAATGAGAAAGAGAAAAAGGGAAGAAGGAAGGAAGGATAGAAATGAAGGAAGAAAGGAAGGAAGGGAGGCAGGCCTTTCTCAGTTCTTTCATCTTTGTATCAGAGTACCTTCATCCATTCTGCATATATCTTGTTTGTACCTAGGTATTTACATGCTGTCTCTCCCATTAGAGTGCATGCTCCTCGAGATGTAGGACTTTATTTTTTAACTTTCCTTTATATATCCAGCAACTAACACAAGTCTGGTAAACAGGAAGTGCTTAACAAATGCTCATTGACAGACTCCCCAAATTGAATCTTGATGCTTAAAACATTCTACATTCTATCACAATCATTTCTGCTTCCCTCTGTTGGTTTGAAGGTTCTTGAGGACAGGGATCCTTTATTTCATTCTTTTTTGTCAGTAGTATGTTAATCATAAAAGGATGTATTAAATGTCTGTTGTAATTAGTTGGAGTCCACTGAACATCTTAAAGAGGAAGATGTCTTGCTAATAAAAAAAAATCCCTCAACCTGGGGAAATAAGGGAATTTTAGCAATGTCTAGTGAAGAAAGGCATGTTTCTATTTTGTGCGGGTAATGATGGAATATCTCCTCTCTATATCAATTTCCTTTCTCAATAGTCCTAAGACCAATTTGGTATCTCTGTTGTCCCTCACTAAATGCGCTACCTGGTATACAGCCAAGTTTATGAAACTTAACCATATGAAGGAGCATAACCTTAAAGAAAGCTTATATTTATCATAGAGCTTTTGTGTGCATGTGTTTAAGATCAAAAGGATTCAGTTTTGTTCATTTTTTATATTCTCTTCTATTCTATTATGGATTTTCTATCCCATCTGTTAATAAAATAATGAAAAATATGTTGAGAGTAAAGCAGAAAGAAATTAATGCCAGCTCCAGAATGCATATTTACACAATAAGCTGTACGTCAAGGTCAAGTGTGTATAAATGCTGACTGCATATAAGAACCCACGTGAGCATGTGGACATATACACGTGGACACATGCACTGGAATCTTACAGTATAGCACCCAAAACCCCAAACTACTTCATCAAAATGTCTAGTGACCTCTTTGCACCATGTTTTTACTTAGCTGTCCATTAAGCATCCAGGTTTCCCAGTGTTCTATGAAATAAACACCACAGGTTTCTTCAGGGGTTCATAGAGTAAACAATACTTAAAACTAGGAATAATTCATTTTCTTTAAAGTGTTTCTCTTCAAGAGTAAATGAAGCAACTATCTATCCCTGAGGACAGGTAACAGCAGGCAACAGCAGCAATATAAATTCATGGATGTGGCCATCTATTCTGCTACTGGGGTAACAGCACCAGGGAAAGAATGAGAGTCACATAAAACATAATGTATGAAGAAAAAGAAATCACACTCTGGGCTCTGGAAGATCTCCCCTAACCCTCCTATTATTTATATGTCTCTTACTGGGATCTTCTTTTCCATGAAAAAAATTCAACTTTAGATTAACAGCACATAATGTTTTCCTTTCATAAACAAAAGAGAAGCAAACACATTGCTTTTTGACGTTCTGAGAGAGGAATGTCCTGGGCCTACTGTTAATTGGAATGGACAGCTTTCTAGGTTCTGAAATCTGTCAGGTGTTTTGGTGGCAGTAGTAAAATGCAATCCATAGACACAAATGAAATGACTCATATTCTTCACTTGTTCCTGGTGAAACTGATTTAGGTCAAGAGAAGTTCCACATTTAAGATAAACTGATGGGCACAGTTACATACATTAAAAACTGCTAATTCATCCCAATGAAGGAAGAAAACAAGCCTTTGTTAAGCACTTACTTAACATTGTGCTAAGCATTTTGCAAACATTATCTTGGTCCTCATAACAACCCTGGAAGGTAGGTGCTATTATTATTCTCATTTTAAAGTTGAGGAAACTGAGGCAGAGGTTAACTGACTTGCCCATGATCACACAGCCAGTAAGTATCTGAAACCACATCTGACCTCGCATCTTGCTGACTTCAGGCCCAATGGTCTTTCCACTGTACCATCTAATTACCTTCATAAAGCAGCAGGTCTTTGGCACTCTGCTCACCTCATCCAGGGGAATAAACGTTATTTACTATGAAGATCAGGGAAGGACAGAGCAGTTATAAATAATTTATAATTTAGTTCTCAAGTTTCAATTCTATATATTCTAAGAATCTTATATCCACTGTTTACTACAGAGCACTGCTTTTGTTTCCCCAAATGAGTTTCTTAATCAGCTTCATGGGTGTTAATAGATTGTGGGTACGATGTATCATACAAAAGTAATCCATAAGGATTTGGCAAAGAAAATTATTCTGCTTTATAGGGGAGTACCTACTTGCAAAATGAGTTACAAAATAAATTATACAAATAAAGTAAGTTCATGGGCACTTGGTGCTCTTATAACTTTTAACATCGGATGCTTCATCCATAGATTTTCCCTTGTACTTTTATGAAAACTATTTAGAAAAAAGAAAATCTAGATTCCTTCTTGTTCATCTGCTTAAGCCCAAATGCAACATTATAAAACAAAACTTTGGTGTTACTCTGTTGTCTCTTTGGGACAGATACAAGGCAGGCAGTAATTCTGAGATATTTTAACTGGAAGATGGAATGGCTCTAGAATCCATTAAGAATCCGCTATTACAGAGTGTGTGTGTGTGTGTGTGTGTGTGTGTGTGTGTGTGTGCGCGCGCGCGCATGTGCTATACCATTGCACTTTTAGGGTTTCTGACAACAATTCCAATGAGTTGTCACTAGATGGCAATGTTTGCTTCCTAGGTAGCTGAGATCTATGACCCGAGTCTCTTCAACTGACTTGGTCTCCCAAAGAAGAAACTTTAAGAAAATACTTATCTTTCTTAACAGAATACATATGAATAAAACATCCTTTATTTCTGTGTGTCAAAAATTATGATATAAGGTACATTTTGAAGATTTTTTTTAGATAGAGAATTTAGTAGAATATAAGTTCCTGGAGGGACTGTCATCTTTACATCTTTATCCCTAGCATCTCACACAATCCCTGACAGAGTTGGAGTTCATTAAATATTTTTTGAATTTGAATGTGGATCCAACACATATCTTAATTAGATTATATTTCTGCTGCTTTTAATAATTATTTGATTTAAACATGAATTTCTTTATTCTGTCAAAACCCACTGCCTTTCAAAAATATATTTACACTGACAGAAACTTAGAACTTTGAAGCTTGAGAGTTCTCTGGGTATCTATCTTCCTTCCAATTCTGAGGAAAATTTATAATATTATTATAGCTAAAATAGCTCCTTTAATCAGCAATTCCAATGCTTGTTTTGCCATAGCAGCATCCTATGAATCCCGCATAAAATTACCACCTCTATCTGAAGGCAATGGTGAAGGAAATGGCAAACTACTTCAGTACCTTTGCAAGAAAACCCCAAATGGGGTCAGGAAGAATTGGACATGGCTGAAAAACAATTGGAAGGCAATGCTTTTCCCGCTTTTCCTATGCCTGAGCTCTGCCTAATCAAAGGAGGACCAACATCTTCTTGGGCTTCAGTTTCCTTCTCTGTGAAATGAAAAGGTTAGAGCTATGATCTCATGAACTTAAGATGTTTCTTGTGATTTCCTCATTAACTCATCTGCTTTTCCTGTGTGATTTATTAATTTTTCATTGTGTTCTCCCTCCTCCTGTAGGGTCCATCACTTCCTTCTCCCATGGCTGAGCTTGTTCTGGAAAGCAGTCCCTCCTCATCTCTACCTCTTAGAATCCTTAAATTCCTTCACAGCTGAACTTAAAATTTATCCTCTACATGAAACCTTTGCTGATCTTTCCCAACAACTAGGACCTCATTCTGAAAATTCACCTTGTACTTACCTTTGTACATATTCTGTAGATACTTACATGGAAATGTAGTTTCCTCCAATCAAATGGAAGCTCCTTGAGGGCAGGAATTATTTCATTTTTGTGATTATATCCCTATCCTTGTTAAGTGCCAGGGGCTTGCTAGGCACTTAATAAATCCTTATGGACTGATTATCTTCCCTAGCAAGAAAAGTTTCCATACAATAGGTCAAAGTAGCTGTTAGCTCTCAGTAGCTTCACTCTCTAATATCTTAATAATGGATAATAATAATCTTTTAATTTTAATAATCTTTTAATAATAATCTTTTAATAGCTAAAAGCTAGCATTTATACATTGCCATTGTTTCACAAAGGTCTTTACATATGTTATTTTCTCCATTTTACAGATCAGGACATAGAGGCTGAAAGAGGTGAAAATGCAAACTCATGGAACATATTCAAAACACTTTTGAAAGAAGTAAAAACAATTGTTAAAAAGGTCAAGGTAGAGATTTCTTTACAACTAAGACATTCATAAATGCTCTAAAATTCTTTTAAAAATATATGTATGTTCTAAAGAGATTTAGTCAATAGCTGAACTAATAGCTTTCCATAATTCAGGTGACTTTCAAAATGTGGTTTCAAGATACCTTCACACCCAAGTGTTTTCCAAAATTCAGTAACAACAGCAATAATAACAAAATAGTATTTATAAATTGCAAAGTACTGTATAAATATTAATACATTTTTTATCCCAATAACCCTGGCAAGTAGGTACTATTATTTTGCCCATTTTATAGATGAGAAAACTAAGTCACAGAGAGGTTTGGTGACTTGCCCAAGGTCACAGGATTAGTAAGTATCTGAGGCCATATCTATGCTCAGGTCTTCCTAACTGCAACTCAATTCACTAAGCCATCTAGCTGTCTAAAGGCTTCCTTTGATGATAAGAGGAATATGAGGGAAAACAGAGAGATGAGGGACAGCTCCAGTGCTGTACCTGCAACATTTGAAAAGAATCAGAAAAAAAGAACTCCCATGAATTAGATGGATTCTCTATGAATAATTTACAAAGACGATCTAGACAAGAATACTCAGGCTAGGATGGTATAGATGGGTGGTAATTGGCCCTAATGGAGGCTAAATGGAAGCATATTTATGTCCAAAGGACATTTACTATGTCCTTTCTCATTTTCTCTCTTGCACCATTTCATTAAATATTCTTCAGAAACTACAACGAAGCAACAAATCAAACTTTTTTTTCAGTTGTTTTAAATTAGAAAATGAATAACTTTGGTCTAAAAAGCACCCTGCTTGAAATACCTTTTATTTTAAAAAATCGCTAAATTTTCTAGGCTTCTAATGCTTTTTCTAGGCATCTAAAGACTCATGATGAAAGTTCAAGGTCCCTTGCTAGCCTAACCAAGGTGCACAGAAGACCATTGGGCAGTCCACTTGGATCGTTACCGTCTCCCTGTTACAAATTGGGAAACACATGATGACAACTGATATGGAAGATAAGCACCCAATGTCCCAAGGCAAATCAATGGTAGAAGAATCTGTAACCTCAACTGAGCTCTTGAAACTTTCTTCTTGTATTAACACCTTTTATAGACTTCTTGAGATAGGTAAACTGAGGCATTGTACTATTTTCTTTGTTCTTTCTGTTACCATCAGGGATTTCAGCTGGATAGACAAAGCTTCCCAACTGGTGACTGTGGGGGTAAGAAATGGATCTAAGGGACTCACTACGAATGCATTAAACCTTATTTGTCATCATTGAGAGAAAATCAGTAAGAAAGACCAATGATCTACCTGTTCTTAATTTACCTGAGTATTTGAGGTCAAGAAATTGAAAATAATTAAAAACTACATTTGATTTTAGCAACATGAAACACTGATAGGTTAAATGATACCCAAATCCTGAAAAATGTCATTTCATTATGACATCTAAAAATACCTAAATAAAAAGGCAATTGGATAATCAAACAAAAACCCAGCCAACCCCCCAAAACATGATTTATGACATTCAGAGAAAATCTCCCAATTGATGATACAGACACATACCTACACATATATACATGTATATATACATATACATGTATATGCATATATTTATATGTGAATATATACATATATATCTACATCTATATATCTATGTATCTATCTGTATAATCATAGATCTAGAACTGAAAGAGACATCAGAAGCCATTTAATCCAACTTTCTCATCTTACAGCAAAGGTTACAGTGAGGTTAGGTGATTTTCCTCAAATCACACTAGGAGTAACCGTCAGAAGTAGAATTTGAATCCAGGGCCTTTGAATCCAGAGCTAGTTCTCTCTCCACTGTACCACACTGAGTTTACATGGTCAACTTTACAAACCAGATAGTTTTTCTCTATAAAAGCACATTTTTCTTCCTCTCTTTTTTCAAGATTGCTCAGGGTTTGGAAGTTATTGACCAAGGGACCACAAACTGAAAAAAAAAAATGCCACATTTAAGCGATAGCTATTGATACTTAAATCCAAAGCACATGCAGGGACACTGAACCAATGCATTGCTTTTTTACCAAGAAAATGACTTATTTAAAAAAATTGCCCAGTCTATTTGAATTATGCATTCCTAATTCAAAGTCATATTGTGCAAAGTAGTTACACTTATTAGCTTTTCTCTCCGAGCCCCTCTCTTGCCTCTTAGTTTTATGGAATTGAACTTGTAGTTAAGAAGTTTTTACCCTCTCATGAACCCATATTCCATACCCGTTTGAGACACAGCATGTGTACAAGGCAGTTCATAGAGGTGCACTGTCCTTCGTCACAGTATCTCATCTATATGAAATGGAAACGATAGTTTCATATTCTCAAAGTTCTGATCTCATCATCATATTCTCTAGCATTATAACTATATTTTGCATGTTTCTCTAAGCATTGGTTTTCTTTAGAGCTTGTCTCACTTGCTCAGAATGCATTTCCACATCACTTCTACCTCTTAGATTTCCTAGCTCCTTCCAACACTCAACTCAGGTACCACTTTCTACCTCAAGCAAGTTTGTCTTGGTTCCTTTATTTTTTAGTGTTTTTTTTTCCTCTCATCAAATTACTTTCCACTTAGTTATTTGTGTACATGTTATAGCCATCTAGCGGAATGAAAGCTCCTCAAAGGTAGGAAATACTTGTTGTTTTTTTCTTTGTATACCCATTATCTCACACAGAGTAGCTATTTAATGAGTGACTACTGAACTAAACTGAATATGTAAGTACATATGTATAAGTATATATCCACATGGACTTTTATGAAGGATTTTATTTTTTACCTCAAATACATATGAGCTGCTACAGGATACTATTCCTGACTCCACTATTTCTATTATATTAAAAGATTTCGACTAACTCTAAAAACTCCGCCTCTCTTTCCTTTAAAGTTTTACTCCTATGCCACCTAGTTATTTTGGGCAGACCCACAATTGTAATGAAGACAAAAGCAAAGTACCACCAATGACTCCTCCCACCAGATCATGTGTCTCTCAAGGAAGGGACTTTCTTGACTTTCTTTGTATTCTCAGTGCTTGACAGAATGCCTGACGCATAGTAGGCTTTTAATAGATACTTACTATTAGTTTAAATATGGACAATGTTCATCTGAAGGCAGAAACAATGCTTAGAGAAACATGTAAAATATGGTCATAATGTTAAAGAATACAATGATGAGATCAGAACTTTGAGAATATGAACCTATCATTTCCATTTCATACAAGTAAGATACTGTGATGAAGGACAGTGCACCTCTATGTCCTCCCTTATACACATGGTGTGTCACAAATGGATATGGAACATGGGTTCATGAGAGGATAACCACTTCTTAACTCCAAGTTCAATTCCATAAAACATTCAACTCAATTTAACATTCATTTATTTATTAAGTTCATATTATGTTCAAGGCTTCATTATGCACTCTATTTGCTTTATTACAGATTTTATTTATGACAGAGAAAACAATGTATCTAGGCCACTTTCTCTACACATGATTAGTTGGAAAAGAAGAGATATCCTTCAACCTAATTTGTCTTGATTTTCAGTAAGTGCTTGATAAATTATTTCAAAGAAAGGGAGGCCTCATGGCTCATTGCCCTCACTTTATGTCAGAAGACTTTGTTCTAATCTTAGATTTGCCATCAACTCATTGTTTGACCTTGGTAAAGTCATTTAACCCCACCATTGCCTCACGTTTTTCATTCATAAAATGGAGCTAATTCTGACCTATCTGACCAGGTAGGAATAAAGGATTGTTGAATACATTAAAAATGTATGACCACTAAATAATATTGATGGAATGGGTCAATGGGATGGCAGAACACTAACATGGTCACCTGATTCAGGGAAAAAACTGACATCAGATGGCACAGGTTGCTTCTGACAAGCACATTCTTAGTCTGTGGACCAATTACTGGTTTGGTATTTGTCTTAGTCAATTTAATACAGACATGACAGATGCATCAAATTTGGTAAAATGTAAACAAAACAGCTGTTCAGCCAGAGCCACTCACTGCATTGGCCTTGACTACTTCAATGCAGGAGGGTCCCATCTATTAGTAATTCAATTCACCTTTAACTGTTGCTAAACCTCACCGCTAGGCAGGGGATGAGGAGACAAAGAGGTGTTGGGGTGTACCAGATGAAACAAGAAAGAAGAAACGAAACAAATGTCAGTGAGGTAGGGCTGTCATTTCAGAAATAAGTATAATATTAGAGCCTATAAGTAACCTTTTGGTCTGGTAAAAGTGTGAGATGAGCTTTCTTCTATATCCTGTGTAGTATAGATCTTTATTAGACTGCCCTACTTAGTTCTGGGTCCTGAGATCTAAATCGGAAGGATTTCAGAGAGGGCTCAAGAAGAGAAGAAAAATTAGGTCATACAATTGTCCTTTTAAGGAATGACTAAAGCAAAAGGGAAAGCTAAAGAACATATCTTCATATAAATCTGAAGGCTTGTTGCTGCAGCTGGTTGTCCTTTTTCTTGAAGAAGACCATGACATCAGGGAGGTGAGGCCATGACGTGCAAATGAATCGGATTTAGGTGAGGGAGGGCTATGCAAAGTCTCCCTTTTCCCTCTGGAGCCATCTGGGTCCAGTGGCCAGATATAGATCAGGATGACTGGAGATGGCCCAGGATGCAGCTAAGGACTTTAACTAGTCTCAGTAATCACCCCCTTCATGGCTGTGTGACAGAATGGAGATATGGCAGAAAGAATAATGGATTTGGAAGCAGAGGCTCATGGCTGAAATGTTGGCTCTGCTACATCCTCCCGAGAACTTAGCAAGTCTCTTTGCATACCTGGGATTTATTTTTATCATCTGTGACATAAGAGCATTGGATCGGGTGAGCACTGAGGTTCCTTCTACCTCTTGATATAGAAGCCTACAAAAAAGGGAACTGACTGTTCAATTTATGGCTGAAAGATAACTCTTTCAGACTTATTTCACATTGTTCTATGTTCCAGCCCAATTAAATGAGTATCCATTCCTCAAACTCAGCATGCCATGCATTTGCAGATGATGTACTCCCTTTTCTTATCTGCCTTTTGGAATACCGCTTTTCTTGCTCAACTCAGTTCAGGTAGTATTTCCTTCTCTACTGAAACCTTCTCCATACCTCCAGTTCAAAGTGTTTCCCCTCTCCTCCCATTTCCCCATAGTACTTCCTTTAGGGCTCACTTTTGTACTGCGATACAACAACTGCTAACTGGAAAAAAAGTACACTAAAAAAAACAAATCCCTAAAAAATACAATTGGCCAACTAGAAAAAAAAAGTACACTGAAGGTCACAGAGCATTCAGCAGAATAATTGACTTTTCCAAGGGCACATAGGTGGTAAATACCAGAATTGGAATTTCATCCTACTTCCTTCTAGGTCTTCTAGAACTTTCCACCAATTGGCCAGGGTGAACTAATCTTGAGACTACTTTAACCCTTCCTTTTTTAGCTTTGTCCTCCAAACCCTCGAACTATATATCTATATCCATATGTATATGTTGCTTATGTCTCTCTACCATCTCATAAAAGGTAGATGGTGTCAACCAAGGTTTTCACAGCATCTTTTCCTACTCTATTTGGCAGAGGACTAGGAAATCGTAGTAATGCTATACAAATCCCATAGTGTGGAAATAGAACACCTGAAAAGTCTACTGTTGTCCATACAACTTGGAAGGTTCTACACACACAGGTATTTCTTTTAAACAAAGACAAAGCACATCAGAAAATTTATTCCCTTCTCAATTACCCTCTCTCCTATGAAGGAAAGTTTCTTTGATAGCTGAGTCTAAAATATGTAAACAGAAACTAGATGCTTAGGTAAGAATAAAAGTCATGTCTCTAGTCTATTCCTAAGCTTCTAAAAACTATCACCCTTACAGTTAATCATTGTCTTCCATTATACATCTCATAGTTTCCATTAGTCTAAAAGTTCCTCTGAATGTTGAATCTCAATCCATCATGCTTTAATAGAATCTATTTTTTAAAATAGTCAATGCAAATATAGCAACCTACTTATTTCATCCTCCCTCCTGTGCATGGAGTGGGGTGGGTTGGGTTAATTGGAATGAAGAGCCAGAAAGATTGAGATCCGATCTCAGTTCTATAGTCATTTAACCATGGGAAAATCAATCACTGTGCTTGATTTCTGAATCACACATCATCCTAATCCCTGGCTCCAGTAAAGTAGTTTCCCTATCTTAGATGGGTGATGGTGAGGATAAATTGAGATAAGATATGAAAGCACTAAGCACTGTAAATGCTGGTTATTGTTATGATTTAACACATGACTAATTTGATTCGACAAATACTTATTAACTACCTACTATCTGCTAGCTATCATGTTAGGAGCTGAGGCTCCAAAGACAAAAACCAAACAGTCCCTCCCTTCAGGGAGCTTGCATTCTACTAGGTTGCACTTTAACTTTCTCTTCTTTGGCTTAGGTGATAAACCTAAAGCCTAAGGATTTGAAGTGATTTGCTGGAGGTTATATGGCGATTAAATGCTGGAGGTAAGGTTATAACCCCTTTCTTAAGTTGCCATCTTAAGTTCTAATTTCAAAGCCTCTAAGCAAATTGGTGGTCTTTGCAAGTTTCCTTGCTCAGAAATTTATTCACACTTTTATCAATGATACTGAATGAGAAACAGCAAACTTGAACTGGAGGAAATACCGGGAGATTTCTACATGTCATAATGATATTCTATGAAGCTTAGGAAGGTTATATTGATTTTCAAAAAATGTCACATTACCTTTCTTCCTGCCATTTATCCTGTGAGTTTCCAAGACATGAAATTCCTTTTTAATGTGGAATCATAAAACCAATCATGAAATCAATCAATAAGCCAGCATCATATATTTAATAAAATACCATTTGATGCATATAACAGCACCTCCATAGTCCTTACATGTTATTTCTTTGTATCCTCACCACAGCCTTATGATATTTTGCAAGTAGATAATACTAGTCTTAAATCACAAAAGAGGAAATTTAAGCCCAGATAAGTTAATGCCAGGCCCAAGACAAAAAAACAGCTGATAAGTTGACATTTGATTTTGATCCAGGGATATGAATTATGGGGAATAAACAGAAATTGAAATAATTGGTCTCGCTCTTAACAGACTTACATTATAGTTGAGAAGACAAGATGTACAAAACAGTGCAGAACACAAAAGTAAAAATTATATTTATGTGGAGTAGTTCATTAGATAGGGAGATTTAAAAAGACTGGACTGGATAGAAAAGACTTTAAGAAGAAGAAAGGGTTTAGATAGGAGCCTGAAGGCTCATGCTTGGCTAGATAAAAGAATGAAAGGAATTCTGGGTAGGAGGAACTAAGAGTAAAGATATTGCACACCATGGTGTGCATAGTGGGAAAAGGAGAAGGCTAGTTTGACAGTGAGGGAAGGTATCTGATGGACAATGTTGAGAAACAAAACTGGGTAGTAATATTGGACCAGATTATGAACCCATACCATAGTTACTCAATCTCTATCTCCAGCCTGGAAGTTTCTCTAGAACCCTCTGCCTACTGGACCTATCTAAATGGTGTACTCCACCAGCATCTCAAATACAGTGTGTGTCAAACATAACTGATTATCTCCATGAAAAGCTCATTTTTGTAATGATCCATGTCCTTTGTGAATCCTCTTTCTTTTCTTCCATATCCAAATCTTAGTGGTAATGCCTCTATAATATC
The DNA here is from genome assembly GCF_900497805.2 of Vombatus ursinus. Lineage (NCBI taxonomy): Eukaryota > Metazoa > Chordata > Mammalia > Diprotodontia > Vombatidae > Vombatus > Vombatus ursinus. The sequence continues at coordinate 16,488,204 of NW_020954652.1, forward strand.
TCTTTAATCCATTACTCCTCTTTCATTCCCAATGTGGCCATTCTAAGCCTAAGAAAGAATTTATTACTTCTTGCCTGGACAATTCTAAGAGGAAACTATAGAATAATTTGTGGAAGTAGAGAGAAATGAAGGTACAAAGCAGTGAGGAATATGCTGACACTGGGCAAGTCAAGTTTTTATTAGGTGGAGGCAGGAAAGAGAAGAGTAACAGATAAATGTAGGATAAATGTGTTTTCCCACAACAAATTGGGAGGTTACACAGGGAGAAAGATGGAGGGGTGAAAGAGAGAAAGGAAGAGAAAGGGGAGAGGGAAAGAGAGAGAGAAGAGGAAGAGAGAAAGAGAGAGAGAGAGAATGCAGGGAAAGATAAATATTTGGAATGGATGAGTATGTCACTGTCCACCCAGAATTACTGTAGTTAAATAGGAAAAAATAAAGTACCTGACTTTCTTTGGGAAAAAAAAAAAAAGATACATACTTGGGTTCTGATCAGTTGCTCAGCCTGATTCTCTTTTCCAATGTAATTGTATTGCTTTTCCCTACATCTACCTTCTTTCTAGGAAGAAAACATTGTGAAGAGAGAATGAGAATATCTGTCTACAGTCACAAGAATGCCATAGTATGCACCAATAACAACTCACAAAGCCATTGACCTAGCCTTTAAATTCTACTTTAAAATAGTGTATTGGATTTCTAGACATAGAAGTTGCAAGTCAGGCAATGATATACTGTGGAAGGGTGGGGCTGTAGAGCAAGGGATTCTGAAAATGTATAGTCCCAGCTCTATGTTTGCTATTGACAGGAAATTATAAAAATCAAACAGTGATTAAAGGACCCATTGTGTATATATGAGGAAAAGGGAATCAATATTAGTAAACTAATTATAGCAATTATAGTAAACATGTAGAGCTATAAAGTTTTCCAAGCACTTTTCATATTTTGTTTTAGAAGAGGCTTACAACACCCCAGAGAAGTAAACAGGTATTATCATCCTCATTTTACAGATGAGGAATCTGAGCCTCAGGGAAGCTAAATGATTTGCTCATGGTCATAAGGCTAGTAAATCTCAGCAGTAAGATTGAACCCAGTGCCAAGTCCAGAGTTCTCTCTACTATAACATGCTCTCTCTCTAAGGTAATGAAAGTAATCAAAGTAATCATGAGGGACAAAAAAAAGAACAGATACTGAGGATGGGTTAAGGTAAAGAACACGAACAGACCAACAGACCTTTAGATCATCCTAAATTTGTTTTTTATATAGTTGGTCATTTAAAATTCATATTGAACCCTAAACAATACAGTTAACTAAAAGAGTATAGTAGGAAAGTTAATAAAAAATAATGAAATAATACAAGATATTGAACAATCTGTTTTTTTTTCTGTTTAGTTTTGGAAAGCCTATTACCCTACCCAACACCTTGCAGAGTTGGCTTCTTTAATTGGGTACTCTTGAAATTATGTTATAGAGTTAGTCTACCTGCCTTCTTTTTGCAAATACCAAATGTGCAATCGAGTTTGGAGCATTCTAGATGGTAGGGGAAAGTTAGACCATTATTATCACATGTTGACCAAGGTACAGATCAGATCTCCTTGAGTGAACAAGTCAAAGTAGGCTCTCATTCAGAATCTGAGGGAAGATTTTATATGCATAGAAAATGGAGCATTCTCCTATGAAATGATTAAAAAACCCCAACCTTTAGATGTTTAAATTAAAGGTTGAAACTTTTCCTAATCTCATTAGGGAACAGAGTCATAGGGTTACAGGTCTGGAATTGGAAGAGACCTTAGCTGTCCTTAAGTCCAATACTCTACTCATTTGCAGATGAGGAAACTGCAATCAAGACAGGTGAAACAATTACCACATAGGTAATGAAGAGAAAAGTTAAGTCAGCTAGTGCTTTCTAACTTCTTTGAAGATTTGTGCCAAGAAAGATGGATTAGATTTATTTTTGCTGTCCCGAGAAGGTCAAATTGTAATGTACTAAGGAAGAGTGCTAGATCTGAATCCCTTTTCTACCATTTCCAACATGTGAAATCCTGGGTAAATAATTTAACCTCTCTGGGACTCAGTTTTCTTCTTTTGTAAAATGACAGAGTTTTGATTAGACAACCTTTAAGATTTTTAAATTTATTATGATCATTCTCAAATTTGCATGTCTATACTTATGTGCACATGTTGTACACTCCCTCCTCCCACCAACCAATCTGCATATTGAATATATGCTCATTGAGAGGAGGGGTTAATTTATCCTTTCATCTTTGTGGCCCTTTCACCTACCCCAGTAGCCCCTGCACATAATAGGTACTTAAATACTTGTTAAACTGGACTGAAAAGTAGTTTTAATTATTATCAGTCCATATCATCTTTACAGAATACATATCAATGAGTATTCAGAGTTTATTTATTCAGAGTTTATTGTGCTATCAGAGTTTATTTATATATTCATAGTAGTATCATCACTTTTGTTAAAGGACTAGGAGCTTGGGCAGCTGTTAGAAAAACCTTGCCTTTCATAAACCCTCCTACAGAAGCTGCCAGATGGGAACAAAGAGATCCATATTCACGACTTCAAACACCAAGTCAGGAAACCAATAAAACTGAACAAAATGAGCTTTGCTTCACATGCCTGGACCCTACTAGAAGGTTTATAGTCTAAGTAATCTTGAGAACAGTAGATAAACATGTTTATAGGGTAACTGAAGTCTCTAAATATACCACTGGAAAGGAGAAAACAAAACATTTTGCTTAAGGATAAGCATAGCTCGTGAAAAGTGCTTTCTATTTCAGGTAGGAGATAAACAGCAAAGGGGGAAGAATGGCATTCTGGAGAAGGTAGGGCAGAAGACAAGAGAGGGAAGAAGCCAGAGGAGTTCAAAAAAGATTTGGAGACAAAGAGCACTCCAGTTTGGCTGGGGCTTAGAGGGTAGACAGGAGAAAAGTAGGAAAGATGGCTAGAAAGGGAATGTAGTAACGGATCTTGAAGGGCCTTGAGTGTCAGCCAATGAATTTTATGTTTTACAGGGTAAGCAGCCAATTATAAATATTTATTGAGCATCTATTATCATATTCAAGATGAATTGTGGTAGGCCACCTTAGACCCAGGAAATCTCAGGTTCAGGACCAGTCTCTGACACATATCAGCCATCTGGTCATTTAATGTGGTCATTTAATCTCTTGCTGTACAAGGAAGTTCTTGAAGACACAAACTTACAAATTAGTTGAGAATCTTTTAAGTCTCTGGAGGGAGGTTCCTTAGTAGGAGTTTTAATTAAATAATTACAGGTCCTATGAAACCAAATCAAAACGATATACCCAGAACTGTGCTTCTCACTGTAAAGGATACACAATAAATGCATGATACAATTTGTGCCCCCCCCCCAAGGAGTTTATGAGTCTAGTAAAAAAAAAAATTATATTTGGGTGCTAAGTTTGGAGAATTACTGGTCTTTACATGGGCACCACTTGGCCATAGCTGCTTTGATGCTACAAATGCTAGATGCTCACAAATTACACCACTACCCTGTTAGCGAATGCTAAGAAGGACAGCTAGGTAGTGCGGTGGATAGAGTGCCTGGAGTCAGGAAGATTCATCTTTGTGAATTCAAATTTGGCCTAGACATTTACTAGCTCTGTGACCCTGGGTAAATCACTTAACTCTGTTGGCCTGAGTTCTTCATTTGTAAAATGAGTTGGAGAAGGAAATGGCAAACCACTCCACTATTTTTGCCAAGAAAACCAAGAAAATGGGGTCATGAAGAGTCAGATACAACTGAAAAATGACTGAATAACAACAAAAAATGCTAAAAGAGCATTTCATTGCTTACAAAACAAAAAAAAAACAAAATAAAAAACCCCTTAGTTGATAATCCCTATGCTTTATACAAGGGGTCTTCACAATGTCTCAGGTAGACCTCATTGTGATAGAAACTCCTGAAGGTCATCACTAGCACAACCTCTCATTTAACCCTAGATGTAAAAGTTTTCAGTCATCAGTAGTAGTTGGAGAGTAGAAATGTGAAAAATATCTATAGCAGTTTTGCCTATGGATATACCAAAAAGTATGAAATATCTTAATGAACTGACAATCATTAAGAAGCTTTGCTGAATCACATAGTGGATTGAATAGGAATGAATAAAATCTGAAGTTGGTAATGCCTCTGAGAAGTTTTCTTGTCTACAGTTTTCTAAATCATCCTTGAATACTATGGTTTCCTGGAATATTTTCCAAGTGGGGTTAGCCTTTGGGAAATTAACAATTATTCTCTCAGTTTAAGTATATATGAAAGTATTATTTCTAAGCCCTGTTCCTTCCTATTCCTTCCCTCTCCAAATTATACTTGTGTTCTTATTTGTCAATCTAGTTTAAAAGACATTGTATGCCATTTAACCTCAGTCTTCTAGGTAATTCTCTTAAGAATGAAAGTGACAGAGAAGATGCCAACCTTCACTAGTAAAGGAAGGAACTCACTTAGGAGTTCCCTGTACCAATGAAATCACAAGTTCATCCCCTAACCCTATCATTTCCTTTGTATATAATAATTAAAACTTCATTGTTTGGCCAATATTCTGGGTTGACGCGTGCATTTATGGGTTATGTGACTTCAGAAAGTTCAAAATCCTTCATCTCACCCATCTTCCTCCAATGAAATGTGTCCACCCACAACAAGCATAAACAATGATAGAATAAGTAATTATTATTAAGATGACTTGAATTCCTTAATTTTACACTGACTACAGTGGCTGCAGTTGGTTGGTGGATTAGAAGGGCTATGCCTGATTCAAATGCAGGGTAGAGAGAATCTGATGCCATTAGCTTTTTGAAAGATGGAGACCATAATGGCTAAAGGGATTCATTGATATTCTAAATATCAAGGTTAACTATCTTAATATGATTTCTTGTCAGGAGGGTATTTTAGAGAACCAATGCTTTAAAAGACAGTAATAACTGTTACTTTAAAAAAGGAAGGTGAAAAATTAATCCTTTCAATTATAATTAAAACCTGCCAGATAAAAATATAGTACTCATATGACTGCAAAGCATATAATTTTTTTTTGTCAAGGAAAAAAGAAATGTAGTTACAGAGTGGTATATAATGGAACAGAACCGTTCAACACACACATATACAACATGCACTGAGGGTGTATCATACAAAAAATGCTTTACGAAAAGTCAAATCTTTCGTGTCTCACAAACAATTATGAAAATATATAATGCTACTTCATAAGACCAATAAAATGAAATGAATTAAGAATTTTCTCCACTACAAATTCATCTGAAAAAATGATTACTTCCCCTCAGGAGGTGGCAAAGCTTTGCAATGTGGGATAAATTGAAGGAAGTCCTACTATAATCAGAAAGAATGAAAAAATAATCTCTCATTGACATATTTTTAATCTATTTTATTAACAAATCATTTTCCTGTTTACATATAGTCTAATACTGAAGTTATGCCATAAACAGGCATTCCCATTAAAGTAGAAGCTCCATCTTACAGAATGTGGTTCATACGCCTGAATTTCTGGAACAGGTTGGACAATGGAAACTTTACATTGGATCATTAATGGGCAAAAGGGCCCTTACGGAAGGATCTGAGCCTTTGGCTAGTTAGCCTTCTGGCAATCTAATAGGTGGAACTCTCCTCCCTGGGTTAGTCCTGAAATGGTAATTAACATGGGGTTGGATACCAGATGTGTCTCATGTTTGACACAGAAAATTAAAGGCCAAAACTATGATCTTGAGTGCTAATATCAAAGTTCTTACCATTCTTAAAAAAAGAAGAGAGAGAGAGAGAGAGAGAGAGAGAGAGAGAGAGAGAGAGAGAGA
>NW_020954652.1:16494037-16616611 GCF_900497805.2 Vombatus ursinus
GAGAGAGAGAGAGAGAGAGAGAGAGAGAGAGAGAGAGAGAGAGAGAGCTAGCGCACAGGAGGGCTGGGAAAGGAGTGGGCAAGAAATGAATGGGATGTTTGGATATTTGGCCTTGAACAGTCTGGATGAAATCCAAGTTGAGGGATTACATTCTGCTTTCCTTAGCTCCCCCCTGTAGTTCCTTTTGGATTCAGGCCCCTCATTCTATTCCTTTCTAAATGATTTTGCAGTATTGTTGTATGCTGTTAAACAGCTGCTGTGTTCCACTCCAGTGGTGGGCAAAGTGATTTCCATACTATCGATAGTTTGTACCACACTCCACAGGGGGTGAAAGGTGCTAGATAAATGCATACTCCTGCTATTCCTTCTAACAGGGAGCTACATACTGATGTGAATATCACAGAAGCATTTCTGCAAACATAGTCACACTGGCACCAGGAGAACAGTTTTCCTAGCAAAGTGAATACAGGTCCTGACCGCATGACTCTACCCAGATTTCCCATTCTGCTTTGCCTCACCCTCCATTCCTACTTTAATAATAATAGAGGAATTTCAAAAAGATGACTCAGAGAAATTTAAATGCAAGGAGCACATAGTCATTAAGCAAATGCAATGTGTTTAGTAATGCTAAACTAGATACACAGTCAGAATAGATGTGGAATATAAATTGAATTAAGCTAGAGGCAAGAGTTCAGGGCATCTCAATAAATATAGCACCAGAGCATTTACTGTATAACCACCTGGATTTTGAACTTGACAGTTCAGAAGTCAAATTATTTCAGTAGAGAAAAACTGAGGAAGATGGGAGAGAGAAAGAGCCTGGAAATATTATTCTAAACACATTTTTTTCCTTCCAAATCAGAAACATTTGGTAGGAAAGGATTAGCCCAAACATGCTGATTCTTTCAACCTGAGATTGGAAATGTATTGTTACTCCTCCTGCCAAAAAATCACAGCTACAAGACAGAATAAGTTATTCATGAATGTAAATTATAATGAATGAGCAGAAAGCATATGCCATGAGGACTTTTTAATTTACTGCTCTCTCCAATCCAGCAGCAGACGGCATAGATAGACTTCATCCTCCATTAAACTTCCTTTATCCACACAATTTCTTGCTACTATTCTCTTCCAAGGGTAACAATCTTGATTGTGAAGTTATTTTAATCATTTTGGAAGGTAAACCGAAAGATCAAGTAGCACATTTAGATGCCTTGAGATAGTAGTTTGGTCACATTGCAATGTTCTCTGTGACAGTCTGTCTTTGGTATTTGAATTGTTCCATAATGCAAATGATTAAAGTTGAGCATATGCTTAAAACAGAATTATAAAACCTTGAAATTTACTAAAAGCAAAGACCTTCTTGATTAATTCAACCTCTGAAATTAATCCATGCATTAAGTTCTACTTTTCCTTTAAATGTGAAGTGAGTTCTAAATTGGAAGAAAGAACAAAAGAAAGAAGAAAAGGAAGAGAGAAAGAAAAATGAAAGGAAGGAAGGAAGCAAGAAAGAAAATTTAGGAAGACAATTCAAATGCAAGTAAACTTACGGATGATCGATTTGATATTAGGAGTAATAGATGATCACTTTCCACCTTCCAGCCAATAAACAACATTCTGAACCTGCGTCACTATGACAAAAATATTATCTTTTTCACAAACAGGCCTTACAATCCATTGTTTTTCCAGGCATCACTGAAGCCTAAGAATAGACTACAAATTGGTAGTATAGAGTGCCTTTCAGACCCAATTTTTCTGAAAGTACTTCACAAAGCAATTAGTTGGATAATGGTAGTGTGCTGACTACCAAGGCTGTCTTGTAGCCATTATGTAGCCACTAACAGCTCAGGCATCAGTCTAACAAATAAAAGAAATGGTTTAAAAAGAAAGAATCCTGTTCTTCTAAGCACTAGGTACATTGTCTCTTTAAAATAGCCTGTTTGGATTTACTTCTTATATATGACAAATTAAAATTGACATCTTCACTCAAAGAAAAAAAATAAAACTTTGGTTTTGAATTGAGTTTGCCTTAAACTTTAAAATAAAACTTTCAGAATAATCTCTCAGTTCTGTCAATGACCAGCTAGTATGATTTCCTCTCATTGATATAAATCTTTCAGTGTTGAATGAAGATCTAGTACATGTTGCTATCTTTGAGTTTTTTCAGTCATGTCTGACTCTTCCTCATCCCATTTTTTTGGCAGAGATACTGGAGTGGTTTGCAATTTTCTCCTCCAGCTCATTTTACAGATGAGGAACTGGGGCAAACAAGGAAAATAGACTTGCCCAGGGTCACACAATTAGAAATGTGTCTGAGGCTGTATTTGAACTCAGGTTCCCCTGACTCCAGGACTGGTGCTCTATCCACTTCACCACCTACCTCTCTCTTTGGTATAATCAAATCAGATTTAGTTACCCCAGATGGTACATGGAAATCTGCTCAGTTCCTGTGTGGTGAATAATATACTTTTTGCACTTGGGAAGGGGGTATATGTTATTGGGTGAACAATACTAGTTCACTGCTTCTGAAACTTCCCTGGCATCATAGAACAGTTTAGAAGAATATAGGACTTGAATCATAAGACTTGGGTATAAACCCAGTGTCTGATACTGACTACCTATGTGACCTTGGGCAAGTCACTTAATATTCCTCAGGGTCAGTTTCTTCATTTATAACACGAAGGAGTTGGGTTAGATAACCCCTAAGATCCATTATAGCTCTATATCCTGATTCTGGATCAAGGAATATGCCTGCATTGCTTGTTGAGACAGGAATAAGGAATGGACCTATAATTTCATTGGCATAGAGAATTCCCAACTAAGGAAACTCAGTGTTCCAATACAGGCTGGCACCTTTTCTGAAACATTGGTTTTAGAGGGTTACTTTGAGCATGGAGAGATTGAGAAGTAATCTAAGCTTGAAAAAAATACGTTTCATTGAATTAGCAACATCTTGAACACTCAGTGGTAAACTGGCCTAATTTAACTACAGCTACTTCTGTTCAAATGACAATGCAGTTGAGATACTTTCTTTTGGACAGCTTCTTAAAGAGTGCACTTTAGGTTATCTTGTCATTTGGAGAACACATGTTTGGGTCAGAATCATTGCTGATGATGATTAAAGAGAATGACCCACATGCTATGATGTTAGAATTTGGAGTTGGTTTGTGTGCTGTGACACACACATTTAGGAATAAAGTTGTTTGGCCATCTCTAAGAAAAATTACAACCCCAGAGAGCTCTTAAACTACTATCTTTCCCCACCCCCATAAAGTGAGCAGGATTCATGTAAAGTAAATTAATAAAACCAATTCATCTGGGAAACAAATGATAAAGTCACCCAGGACCACAAGTTAGATTGATGTGCAATTAGGATATTGAGCTATCTTTACTCAGTTGGTCCAATGGAGTTTTTTGGCTGAGGGCCACTGTGTGTCACTGTGCTACTGCTATAAATACAAGCTGCAGCCATTACAGCATCATGTCTGAATGTACATTCTGATTCACATTTTTGGATGAAAAATTCCAATTTTTGTCCTTAGTTCAGATTAAATGGAGAGTCTAAGTAGCATTGAAAAAGCACATGTGTTTGTAAAGAGTAAGGAGTAGAAGTATACCATCATTTTTCCAGGAAAGAGAATAAATATAATGAACCACAAAATTTTGTTTAAGGTTTAATTCAGCTCTCAATTTTCCATTTTGCCTGAACTACAATCAGAATGTAGTAATACTAAATTTGTTTTGAAATTCTGACTTGCATCATGCAACCTTAACATACCTTAATACTATTTTATGTAATTTAATCTTATATTACTGACATTTAATGAATATTCTGAAAATTTTATAAATTCTGACTGGCTTTATAGATGAATAAATGAGATTTTAAACACACACACACATACTCTTTCCATTGTATCAATTTAAAAAAGTTTAAATGTCTGATATGTAATAGGCACCTCCAAAGATGTGGAACAAACGTCTATACTTCCCAGTGAGGCCATTTCACTACTAAAACTTTACTATCATTTACCACCTTTTGAAAAGCTGGAATTGAGTGGCCCATTAGAACACATTATATTCCTTATTAGGAATATAATGAATTTGGGTTAGACATCAGTAAAATATAGATACATACCTCCCCCACCCAGTATTTCCAAGTATGAGATATTCAATTAAATAATGGAAACCCTTAGTTCTCCTATGTCTGGCACCTGCTAAGTGCTATTGCTTATTTAAAACATGTGGTGATTACAACCCTTGCCTCAAATCACCTCTTGCCGAAGTTAATGACTACTTTGTAGGAATATTAACCAGCCTCCTTACTTCAACTCCTCTTCCCAACACTGAGTTCATTAGCTGCTGACAGTGACTGATTCCTTAAGAGCTTACTCCTTAAATAATCTCTTGCACACTAGAAAAGAGAATCATACTGGATAGTACAGTCAATACACCAGCCTTCCCCCCTCAGAAGCTGCCAGGTTACCATTTTGCTTATGAGAGAGCTGCATCATTTTAGCTTAGCATGGGCAGAGGTTCTCATCAGAAGAAAGGATGAGCCAAAGATTGACTGTTTCTCTTCAAGAGAGACAGGGAGAGCCAAAATAGCAAGGGTAAGGTAACACAAATTAGACTTGAACTCCCATTTGGAAGGGCTGTCAGATGCAGTTTGCACAGCAATTAGCTTAGTCCTCATCAACACCATTAGTCTCTCACTTTCAGGAAAACAAATATGAAAAATGTCAAAGCTCCAGACACTGCCTTTTTGTTAGACCTCCAAAAGTAATGCTGTAGAAACAAAGTCCTATCTTTAATGATCCCACAGTCATGTTGTCTTAAAATCATGCATTGTCTTTCTTCCCAGGATTTGCAAATGAGATTTCATCAATCTTGATAAATGACAAACCACAAGCAGGTGAAAGTTATCAACTAAGTTAATAGTTAAAGGCCAGTTTGCTGGCCAGGGTTCTGAAGTTATAATCAGGCCTCCTAGATTCACCTGCTTTTATAGCTCAGAGAAACCAAATAAAGCACAATGTATCATTAATATACCACAATGTGGCAACGTTCCAGGATATAAATGTTTTATTCATGAACAAGCAGATGTTTCATCCACCCTTTTTTCCCCATTACCAAAACTCGTTTCCCCTGTCCCTTGATAAGTAATGAATTTCCATCAAATCCCTCCCTTCCCTATGGTTTATCATTCCTACCATTAACAAAACTCATGCTTATCAATGAAATTTAACAATTCATAAGATCATACATTTAGAAATGACAAGACTGCAGAGGTTATAAACACCAAACTTCTCATTTTACAGATGAGGAAAGTGAGTTTCAGGCAGGATAAGTTACTGGCCCAAGATAATACAGGTTGTAAGCTTCAGAGGTTGAATTTGAAGCCATCTTCTTACTCGGGGGCAAGTACTCCTTCCAATCTATCATTTTTCTAATTAAGTGTCTCCTACATAATTGGTACTAAGAATCCAAAGATGGGGTAAAAACACCTACAATTCCCACTGAAGCCACTTCATTACTGACACTTTGCTGCCATATATCACCCTTTGAAAAGCTGGAATTGAATGCCCCATTAAGGCACAATATATTCTTTACTAGCAATGTATTGAATTTGGATGTAGAGGTTAGTAAAATAATCTCTGGACTAGTAGGAAGGGCTTCTAAGTGGCTTAATCCACAATTAGGGACAAGGTTTTCATGTTTAACTAGGGTGCCCCCAAGCACCATCTTCCTCGGTCCACCGTCTTCCTTGGTAGTATCTAGGGGGTCCTCAAATGATTAGTGTAGGGAGTTGGTTTGTAGGCCACTGGCAATAGTAAGATGTAAGCTGCCAGTTCCCAGTTCTTGTGAATTGTCCTTCTTTCTCTATAAACTGGGGAACATGAGGGAAGGAACTATCCCTAAGGGAAGAGATTGTAAGACGTGGTATCTTCAGTTAATGACAGGAGTTAGAAAGACTGTAAGAAGAGATCAAGGATGAAGGCTGGGGTTTAAACAAAGGGTTTTAGAGGGAACAGAGAAAGGGAAGGGCAAAGAAGAATATACAATGGTGGGGAGAAGGGACTCAGCTGCGGAAAACTGACATCAAGGGGAGAAAAGGAAAGGGATTTTCAGTTGAGCAGATACATTAATGCAACTCAAAAGTCATTTCCTACAAAAAAAAACCCTTTCATGATTCTCCTGAACACCACCCTCCTCCCTCCTCTTGTCCTTCACAGAACTCCTTTATGTACTTAACTCATAATACTGAACTATACATGTATAATAAACAACTGTTCTAAATATAAATATTTCTTATTAGGACAAACCTATGACAGTAAATATTTGTTTCTGCCTTTATTTGGCATAATCTAATCTGTTTAGCACCCTGCTGCTTTCCCTCCAGGTAGGTGGATTTGATGTCATGTATTTATTATATCTCAATGATTTTGAGCCAATGTGTTATTGATCCTAGTATTATTTGCATTTTTTATCTTTATTAACTATGAGATAAAAGCCTTTCTCCTCTGTGAATGGAATGTGTTTTACATCAGTGACACATTAGAATTATTTGGGGGAACAAGAGGGCTCTTTCTATTGTCTCTGAAATAATTTCTTTGGACATTACCTGTGATTTTACTGGTATGGAGAACTCCTGGTGAGGAAATTCTTACTATCAATGCAGATCTGTATCTGCTTTAGAACTTATAACCTTAGAGTTGTCAGATGTTAAGTGACTTGCCCAGGGTCACACAATCAGTATGTGTCATAAATGGGAACTGAACCCAGAGCTTTCTACCTCTGAGATCAGCACTCTGCTATGCCATAGCAGATTCTGAGATCATACCATGGAGATATTTCACCTACTGAAAGGTTGGCTATGACTTTCACACTTGCTTCTTTTTTCTTACCCAGTCTTCTCTCTCCTATTATCTTCTACCCCTATTTTCTTTTCATTTTAAATATCTCCTATTCTCTGTTCCCCTAGGTTCATTTCCACCTCCTATCTTAAAGGTAGAAAGAGAAGACTGATCAATTAAAGGATGCCCCTTCCATTTTATAAAGTCATAAATTCATAAGCATTTTGGTTACCAGATTGCATACAGTTTTTCCGCATTCCCAGACTTTACTCCTTTATCCTACATACCCTTGTCTCATTGGAGCACAAGGATATAGAATTCAAGAAAGCAGAAAGTGAAGAAAAAAATGAGGCCTTTGAGAAAAGAGTTTTAGATATATCTGTTTCCAAATCCATAGGCCATTTTTCTCTCTATTGCATAGGTTAGTTAGTAAACATTTCTGTCTTTATATATTCTTGGTGGGTATTTGATTTGTTTTAAAAATTGCACGTCTTCAAAGCCAAGGTAACAAATTCCATTTGTAAATGGCTATCTTCAACTTTTTATTGTTAAAAAGGTTACAAATCTGGGGATGGTAAAATACGATCTGAAGGTATGTAAGGCAATGATGCATTAATGGGGTTACTTTTTAAAGGAGGTGGGACTTTGAAATATCTTTCAAATCAGACTATACAGATAGATAACTATGGTACCAAAGGGGTGGACTAGTTCTACACATATGCAAGAATGTGTTTTGCTTAAAACTATTGATTCATTACAAAAATGTAAATATACTGTTCTGGCCTTTTCAGTTTATTTGATTAAAAAAATGTTATGGACACTTTTTGCATATAGGATTGAAAAGAATTAGCCTGATTTCTATGCCAGTGTTGAGAAGCCAGTTATTAGAATCCATCTATAGTTTTTCAAGATGCAGAGACATAAGAGCTGATAACTTACTTTCCCCTTATATGAATCAAGCAGTAATACAGAACAATTTCATGGATAGGATGTGGAAATAAAACCCTTGAAAGACTATTTTAAAAAATTTCTGTCTTCATGTTCCTGGGAGGCATCAAACAACAGCTCAGTGCCCCCTGATCCTGGACGATTCTCTGAAACCATATGTAACAGAATATTCATAGTCTGCATCGGTAGACAACATTTCCATACTGGGAATTCTCCACACTGATGAAATCACAGTTCCGGATGCTACATGTCTCCTCCCCCGATAAAACAAAATAAGATAAAATGTCTCTAATTCCTAGAATTATATCTTGAATATAGTGGACTTTTATTCATAAGATCAGACTTAGACTTGAAAGGATCTTTAGAAGACATAAAGTTCAAACCCTGTATATTATAGTTGAGGAAGCTGAGAACCAGAAAGGTTAAGTTCCTTATGTAAGGTTACACAGGTAGTGCCAGAGGCAGGATTTATACCCAGCTCATCTGATTTGAAAGCCATAAGTCTTTTCAACCTTGGGTTTTTTCCTGGATGCAATCTGGGAATTCTTTCAAGTGGAATTTCATTTTCTACATTCATAAGGTCCAGACCATTCTCTTCTATTATTTCTTCATTATGGTGTTAAAATGTTTCATCCTGACATGTTCTTCTGAGAGACTTAAGATCCTGAGAGACTTCAGATCTACACATCCTATCTTCAAGATGAGTATGTTTTGCTTGCATAGTGAGTGTATTTTCTTCAAATGTTATTATTTTTTGCTTCTCTTCTAGGCTGTTCTTCACTTCTGTGCATTTGCATTCCTAATTGATTGTTTTTGCTTTTGTTTCCTTCATGAGGCTTATCATTGGAGATTCAAGTTTTTTTTTTTTCTATTCTGCTCATCACTTTAGCTGTGGACATAAATTCTCCTGTTATAATTCTCATTTCTCTTCTAAATTACTCAGGGACAGGGTGTTGTAGTTCCATGTTCTCCTCAAATTCCAAAGGTGCTCTGTCTCATCTAATGTAAGATAATTTCACTTTACTTTGCAGTAATTATTCATAGATGCCTAAACTCACTTACTAGATCTGCAGACCAAATTTCCTTAAGTTATTAGTTTTCCTGTTGATTTCTCTGTTTATGTTTAAAGTCTTTGATATTTCTTCTTCCTGAAATCTTTGGTACTTTCAGCTTTTTTTTTCTCCCCTATTTTCTTTATCACTTACTTCATGACTTTCTCCCCTCTGATTGTGGTTTCCTTGAGGGTTGGATCTCAAAGCATCTCAGCTTCCTCTCATACTGGACAATTAATGGTTCACCAATCTAGATTGCTGCCTCAACTGACTTTTCATGTAAGAATTGATGCATCTGAATGCTGTCCTCTTTTCTCAGACTTAGGGGAGGGCTGCACAGCTTCCCACATACATGATGTTTTGTCCTGGTGACTGTCTCACTCCTTCTGTTCCACAGTTCTTTCTGTTTCAACATTGGCAGTTCAGTTTGTTTTCTCTGGCATTGGTAGTTCAGAACTTTGCTTTACGGTACTTACAGGATGTAGCCCCTGGCAGATTTCTGCTCTTGCAGGTTTGTGTCCCAACTGTCTGTTGAGCTCTGAGTAAACTTCTGCAGCCTAAAGCTAGTAATAGAAAGAGGGAGAGGGGAATAGGGTGTAGGGATGTATTTTGAAGTAAGCTTGTGTCATGTTCTTGAGTGGGCTACTGAAGCCTTTTTGGGGTTAGCATGGGATCTGGGGAAAAGCTTCTATATAAACCAAGGGTCAGTGACCATTGGTTCCTCAGTTCTAAGTGATTGCTTTTAACCTTCTTTTGGATTCTGAGTGGCCTAGATCATGGAAACACCTGAAGTTGATTTATATTTGGTGCATAATGTTTTATTTTGGAGAGGTTTGAGAGGTTGTGAGGATCAGAGAAAATGTGGTCTGCTATTTTGTTGCTCATGTGACCTGGAAGTCCACCAGTAGTCGGTAACTTTACTATGTGGACTTAATAAATGTTGATTGAATTCAATGGAAAAGACTATGAAATAGTATAGAGAAAGACCCCTGGAAATGGTGACCCATGACCTGGTTTCTAATCCAGTATGATATACCCTTCATGATCTTCTACAAGTCACTTAACTTTTTTTTTTTGCTTCAGTTTTCACAACTATAAAACAAAGGGTCTGGACTAGATTGCTTCTGAAGCCTCTTCCAACCCTAAATTTATAATCCCATGAAATTCTGGAACTTATAATTTAACTCACTGCAAATCAGTGTTTGGCCACAGTTTTTACAAAGTGGCCACTGAGTCAAAGTGTTTTTTTTACAGACAACTGGATTTAGAAAGAAGCTTGGTGTAGTAGATAGAGAACCTTTCTTGAAGCTAGGAAGATTCAAATCCCAACTCTGATACATACTGTCCATTAGACTCCTAGCAAGACACTTAACTTCACAATCTCTAGGTCAGATTCAGATCTGTCAAACATGCAACTTGGATGCGGCTATGCAGCCCACAATACTCCTGAGTACAGGCTGAACTATATTAAAATGTAATTGGTAAATGCTTAACAAAATAAATAAAAATGCAATAAAACATAGATAATATCTTATTTTCTAAGTCAAAATGCATGTGGATGCATGGTTCAGTGGCCACATTTCTATTTGTGTTTGACACCACTGTTCTGGAGTAACTCTCTGAAACTAGTGAAGGTTCTGATCTGCATCAACAGAGGGAATGAAATTCACTATACCAATGAAATCAAATCATAGTTCTAATCCTTATAACCGGCCTTTGAGGGCAAGTCACTTAATGCATTGAAAACTATTTAAAATCCTCACTTTTATCGTCTCTACTGTATACTCAATTACTGGACCAAAAACTCAGAAAGATGACAGATCTTTCTATCATCTTAACATAAATGAGGGCCAAGAAAAATAAAAGGTATTTAAAGTGATATCACAATTAAAGTAATATCAACTCTATGCATTTCAAACATTATCATAGATGTAAATAGGTCTGGATGAGGTGAGGCTGATATAGTCAACCAGAGTCAAAATGCAGTCAATTTTAGTTCAAAGGCATTTTACAATTTTGAAGTAGTATGGTACAATGAAAAGAATACTCCACTCATTGTCAGAGGATCTTAATATGACTCAAAGCTCTTCCTTCACCTTGGAAGAGTCATATCTAAATCAAGCACTCCTGATCTCAGCTCATTATCTACAAGATTCAATTCAATAAATATTTATTAAGTTCCAGTAATATGCACCAGTTATATGTCAGAAACTCTACTAAGTGTTGGGGATACAAAAAAAATAAAAGCAAAAGACCCTCAAGAAGCTTACAATCTAATTGATGAGGCATGTAGACTAGATCATCCCTATCAACCTTTCAGCTCTAGATGGATCATCCGAAGGGGAAACAACCTACTACTGTTTATCAATGAAATATTATAATTTTTTGTTTACATTAAAAATCAATAACAAGGAACCAATAGCCATCAATTCACATGGAACTAGTTATTTTTTTTTCAAATATACACAATGACCACAGTGGTATCTCTTTTTTGCTTTCTTATAGCTGAATATTAGTTAAAGCACTAGCAAAAAAACAAACAAACAACAAAAAGACAACAAAAACCCCCCCAAAACCTTTGATGAACAGATCAGGTAAACTCAGCATTAGCTTGTCCTTGCTAATCTTCTTTAGAGGGCCAACAGATGTAGATATTTAAGAGAAATTAATCTTTCTGTATTCAGTCCCTCAATGCCTCATTGTCCTAATACTGATTGTAGTGATGCCCTGAAACAGATATGGAAATGAAATACTACTGTAATACAATTTCTTGGCTGTTAGGAAAACTCTTGAGATTCCTTTTGCTTATATAGCTCCTTTAGGTGATTACATCTTTACACAGATGTTAATTAATTACTCTCTGGTGTAAGAATGCCAAAATCAGCAGGCCAGTAAAATAATGTTTCATTTATTCCCAAATAGTGATTTAGTGATAGCATTTAGAACTATGAAGATTTACTTACGATTTAGGTATTGCCAGATGTTCCCCACCTCTGTTGAGAACAGAGGATATTATTCTCTGTTGCGAATATTACTGCATGATTCTAAATTTGGGTTGGATGTGAAGAATATGTTGGGAAAAGAGGCCAGTTAAATACTGAAATAAGTTGCTAAGAAGGATTCTGGGATAAGACATTGAACTCTTGGTACTGCTGAATTGAAGGCTGCTAAAGTCCAGACCCCCTTAGTTTCGAGGATTCATACCATGTTTTGATGAGAGTATGGGTGCATTGCTGTCCAAGTGATCCCTATCCCTCAACACTCCACTTTGTAAGACACTTGGCCAACTCCTTCTGTGCGTGGTGAGCTAGTGCAAAAAGAAACAGATCTTCTCAAGGCATCAATCAACCAAGAGCTTTTTTAAGCACTACCATGTGCCAAACACTGGGAACACAATGACAAAAAAGTCTCTACCCTCAAAGAGCTGATACTCATCCTAGAAAATTAAACACACTTACATAAATGTAAACAAAGTAAATGCATGTTGATTTTGGGATGGGGAGGGAGGCACTAATTTCCTGGTGGTGCTTCTGTGTGTGGGGTAAATCACAAAAGTATTCATGGACAAAGTAGCACCTGAGCCGGACTTAGAAAAAAATAAGGCATGAGAGATGGAAGTGAGGAGGGAGTACATTTTGCACATGGTCAGACTTTGTAAAAGTATGGAGGATGGAATATAACTGTGACACGACTTGGGGGATTACATCATAATAGCTAACATTTGCATAGCTTTTGGAACTTTTCAAAGCATTCCATTTGATCTTTACAACAACCGTGTGTGAAAGCTATTATTACCCCTATTTTACAAATGAGGAAACTGAGGCTCTAAGGACTTTGCCCATAATTACTTAGGTAATGTGTCAAATTGAAGATTCAAACTCCTATCTCTCTTGACTGTAAGTTCAACACTCTTTCCTGTTCCCATGTGCTTCTCTCTCCATGCATCTCATTGTGGACTGCCTTTTACAACCTGTTCTACACTCAGCATATTCATCTCCCAATAGGAAGGACAATAAATGATTTCACTTGCTTCATCATATTGAAGATTTTAGTTGTTCACTTCAAAAGTCAAATTTCATTCAAGACAGAGATTCTGAACCTGTGCTCCATAGATGTTCTACAGATGTGTGTGGATGTGTGTGTGTGTGTGTGTACGTGTATGTGTGTGTGTGTGTGTGTGTGTAGAATACATCTTTATTTTTAGCAACCTTTGATTTCCTTTTTGATCCTATGTATTTTACTTTATGCATTATTCTGAGAAGGGTGTGGCTTCACCACACTACAAAAGGACTCCTTGACAAGCAAAAAAAAAAGAGATTAAATCCTGATCTAAGGATTTTATCATCAGTACTTTATGGGCCAATCAATGATCTGTCTCACTAGGATGGGTTAACTAGAGCACAAAGAAGAAAAAGAAAGTAAACAAAGGTAAGTACAAGCAATCATCTGAAACTTATAGAACTCTCCATAAAGTGATTCCATTTAGGAAGAAAAGAATTTGAAAGCAATAGGAATAAATCTCATGACCATAATACCAAAGATTAATGATTAAAGTGTTATTAGCAATATCTACACATTCAATTTTGAAGGCCATAGGAACAGATATGCTTTTAGAAACATTCCTAATAACATACGAATGAAGCTTTTGAGCACTGTAGGTAGAGAGCAGATAGGTTTTCCTGGAAACCTTCCAGAACGTTTCATCAACCAGATGAATAAACCAGGGCCCTTCTCTTTCACATATATCTGAGATCATCTTGGACAAACCAAGAGGATTCATGTTTGGAGTAGTGATACTGTCTTACCTTAACAAATGGACTGAACAGGTCTGTTTTTTTATTTATTCAGAATAGCAGACTAGGAAGTTTGATTCTGAAAGCTTCTTCCAGAAGGCTAGAAAAATGCATATGTCCCCTAGATCCAAAAAAATGGGACACATCCCAGTGGAACTGATAAGTTTTTCACTGGGCACACACAGAAAGAAAGCAAAATGTCAAGCAGGGTGAAGAGCAAATACATGGAGAGAGATTGTAAAAAAAAATTTACTTGACAGAATTTAACATCTGAACCTGTTTTCAGCCTGAATTTTTAAAGTGAAAGTCCTTGAATGGAAAGCAGTCAACTCATAGAAAATTAAGGAGCCATAAATGAACAAGCATATAAATGAATAAAATTTATGTCTTACTTTAGTATTGCCTTTCTCCATTGGATATAATGTGCACAAGAGATTTGGTGGCCCAGACAAGGAATGCACACACACACACACAGACACACACAGACACACACACACACACACACACATTTCCTACATTCAACTATTTACTTAGAAACTAGAGCTCAGGACACTAAGTTTGAACATTTCACATCATACTTTATAAACAACATAATTCAGATTGGAAGTCAATAGATATAGAGCAATCAGAATGGCGGTATTCTAGTTGTTCACATGATAATTTTTTTTTAGCATCAAAGTAGTTGCTTCTTTTAAGAAATAGGGGCTATAAATGTGAAATATTCTCTAACACATTTGATATGTTTGCTGGGTTTCCTGAACTCTTCCCCCAACTCCCCCATCTTTTTTTAAAAATAATCTTTGTTCCAAGGGATAGCTCTATAAAGATAGGGGAGGGGAAAGGAGGGAAAGGGAGAGAAAAATAATATATTTGAAAATGAAGATGATAATGATAACTAAATGTTACTCAAAAAGCACCATTCAGGAATTTACAAATTATAAATAGATTGCACACCAAAAGTTTTCTTAAAATTTGCCATTAAAACAATGTTATACATGGTAGATTGGCTTCTGGATGACTCATAAACCCATAACATATCTGAAATTTATCATCACGCTGAAGTTGAATATAATCCAACTGTTTTGTTTCACTGGGAAAATACGTCAAGAGTAGTTCTGAGTTGGGATGCTAGAAGCCATATTCCATGTATCTTTACATTTGTAGTTTATATTTGTAGTTATGTATGAACTTTGCTTGGGCCGAAGGGCATAGAATGGAGACTGGATGGGGGTAGGGATTCTGGAATGCAGATTTATAAGGGGATTGGATAGTGGGAGAGAGAGGAAGGAATGAGACCTATGGGGTTTTTACCCAGGACTAAGAGGCAGCTAGCTAGATTGCTCAGTGGATAGAATGCCAGGATTGGAGTCAGGAAGACTTGAGTTCAAATCTGGCCTCAAACACTTACTAGCATAAAGCTAGGCAAGTCATTTAACCTCTGTTTGCCTTAATCCCTTGGAGAAGGGAATAACAAACCACTAGAGTATCTTTGCCAAGAAAACTCCATGGACAGTATGGTTCATGAACTACTGAACAACAACCTCAAGGGCTAATATGGGGTAAGGTATGGAATGGGAACTCCAGGAAGCAAGTAGTGACAAAGGCTTAGTCTCTGCTTAATATAACTGCCCAGGGACACTTCTGTCCTGGACTAATTCACCAGTCATCTCTTTCTTTTCTTTCTCAGGTCCTAGGGATTGTCTAATCACCCACTTGCCTTTTCGTATTTAACAAATGGTGGGATGGGGAGGTGGGGCAAGACAGATAAAAAGCCTACCTTTTTAGTCCTCTAGATCTGCCTGAGTAAGTGGTATTTAGATTTTTGTAAGGATCTAAATATTTTCAATACTTTTGTAAGGATTTAAGTATTTTTAGTAATTTAGTAGATTTCACCTACATTTCTACTGGAAAATGTACAAGACTTTCAATTATCAGGGACATGGTGGTGGCACAAGGACTTGGATATGAAAAATGCAACTGAGTCTAGAGTAGAGATCAGGAAATAGTTGTAGAACTGGTTGCCTCTCTGAGGAAAACAAGACAATACCAGGGTTGGAGATGGGATGGTGAGAATGAAGCCTGACGAAGAGAGGAAGTGATAATTTTGGGATTTATCCTCTTTTCTCCCCACCATGAGTGCGTGCATAATCCCAAGAGGCAGTGAGTTAAGAGAAGATGAGAGAGGAAATAATCATAGGATCCACAAATCAAGGACTGAAAGAGACTTTAGAAACAGGTTAGTCAAATGTCCTCATTTTACAGATGAGGGAATTTTGGCCCAAGAAGATTAAGACATTGAAGCAGCAAGTGGTACCATAGCTAAAGTATTAGATTTGGAGTCAAGAAGACCTGAATTAGAATCATACCTCATACATTTATATGGTTTGTAACTCTTGACAAATCATAAAACTTCAATAATCCTCAATTCCTTAATCTGTAAAACGAAGAGGTGGTACTCTATGGCGTCCAAGGTCCCTTACTGCTTTGAGTGTCTGGGCCAAGGTCACATAGGTAGTAATTATCTGATATTGATTTGAACTAGACATCTGACTCCAGAACCAATATTCTTTCTACTATCCCAGGCTGGGAATAAAGGGGATTACCTTTTGCTACAAAGAATGCCAGATGCCTGAGGTGGCTATTTGTGGTGATTAATATTGGAGTCAGGAAGACTGGAGTTCAAACACAGTCTCAGACACTTCCTGGGTATATGACCTTAGACAAGTCACTTCACCTCTTTCTGCCTCAACTTCCTCGCCTGTAAAATGGGGATAATAATAGCATCTACATCTCAGGATTGTTGTAAGGATCAAATGAGATAATAATTGTAAAGTCCTTAGTACAGTTCCTGGTACCCATAGGTGTTAAGCTATTATTACTATTATTAAATACTATTGTTATTATTACCTATAGAATAATTATAATTACTATATATTATATATGACTATAATAATTACATATACCATATTATATATAATAATTATGCTATAATTATTATCTAGATATGTCAGAGAAATATAATCACAGATCACCTAATGCTTGAATGAAATATACTTGGATGTCTTTTTCAAAAGGTTAGTATAGAAACAACCTATAAATCATATTCACTTTTACTATAGTCTAGCACAGTGTCCTTCCATTTACTGAAAGGCAATTTGCCCATTACACTTATCTATCTCCTTTCAATGTGTATGCATCTACATAGATATGGATGAGCTTCCAGCTGTCATATATAAATGCTTACTGCAACTACCTCACAGAACATATTGTAATATGAATGGCAATGGAGCTGTCACAAATGATGACATGTCCCCAAGATGTCAGTGATGTTTTCATTCCTTCATCTTTTCATGAAGTTCTCTGTCTGTATGACTGAGGGCCAAGTTCAGTTTAAAAGCAACAACAACAACAAAAACCCTCGTCCTTGGTGGTCAAGTTTTTCAGCAAATGCAGTCCATTTTATTAAAGCCTTGTGTCACTGAAAAAACAACAGCTTAAATAATGTCTTAAGACTAGGTTGCCAATCATATCTCCACCTCTCACTTTTCTGGGGATTTTGGAAGGCATTTCCTAAACCCTTGTGTTCCAGAACCAATATCACAGTTAAGCTCTGAAGTTCACCTGTAGATTAGATTTCCAATTTCAAATAGAACTTTCTCTTCCTTTTCCTTTCTCCTTCTTCTGGCTTTCTCTATCTCTATCTCATTCTCACTTTCTTTTACTCAATGACTTCAGAGACAAACATAAATCAATAAAATGATACTCAAAGGATATGAGGGCAAATCCAAGATATCCTATAGATGAAGACCCATAAATAGAAAATATAAATAGGGAAATTATTTGTGGTCTTTCCCCTTCTTTATTAATTCTTAGCTGATTGAATGATAGAATTATAGACCCATAGACTCATAATCAGAAAGGAGTTCAGAAATCATCTACTCAAAACCTCTACCTAATTCGTATATCTCAATATTATACCTGATAGTTTCTTTTTTAAAGCATTTCAAATAGCAAGGTACTCATCACCTCAGGGACCAACCCAATGACTTCATTTTTGATCAGGTTTAATTGTTAAATTTCTCTTTTTTATATGGAGCCTGCCTCCCTTGTAACAAACATCCATTGCTTCTGGATATACTCTGCTGGGTAACCAAGAATAAGTATGAGTTCTCCCAATTACTATTTGACATTATGCAAGACATAATCTCTCTTCCTTTCAGTTTATTTTTCTGGAGAATGAAGGAGTGGGAATAGATTATGTGTAAGGTTTCTTTTAGCTCTAATCTAGGCCCTGATGACAAATGTATTCCTTTCAAAAACGGTCCTTCAAATATTTGAAGGCTGCTCTTCCTAAGTCTTCTCTCTTATAGACCAAACATCCCCATTTCCTTGATCAGTTCCTCATATGATAGTGGTTTCTAAATAAATACCTTACCTTCTTGATTCTCCCTTCTCTGCATCTTCTTTAATTTGTCAATATCCCTTTTTAAATTTTGCCAACTTGGGGCTAAATGAGAATTTGACTATTTGAATATAAGAATCAGAATATTTGAACTAATTCTTTCTAAGCAGACCATGCTAGCTGAGGTACAAGTTCTTTCCCAGAAATTCACAAAACACTAACATTACAATTCACACAGCATATCATACCTCTTCCCAACATTTACATCAGGATGCAGGATCCTTCTGGCTTTAGACTAAAGCCTTCCTCAGATTTTTCTGGGACACCTGCACAATATAGATAGGCTACCACATCATTGTGTGGTTATCATCATATGTTCTACACCAATCTGGTATATTTCCAGGAATATTTCTTGATTAGCTTTTTAATGTGATAAACATTTCCAGATTTCCAACGTTGCTGAAATGATGGTATATAATTTTATATCTTATTTCACTGACTTTTGAAAATGCAAATGGTTCTTATTGAAATTTGAAGGTTTTTTAAATTAGCATTCAGGTTTATCATCTTCCAACCTCATTTATTTTTAAAAAGTAAATGAATGTTATTTTCATTAGAAAAAATGGCAAAAAGGATTGGAAGCAAAAGGAAGAGTGGTGATGAAAAGCAATAATGACATTGGACTGATTTCTTTGCATTTTAGTTGTCATTTTATAGTATTAAAACTAGGGCCTGTTTACAATAGTCTTGTTAACC
The DNA here is from genome assembly GCF_900497805.2 of Vombatus ursinus. Classification (NCBI taxonomy): domain Eukaryota; kingdom Metazoa; phylum Chordata; class Mammalia; order Diprotodontia; family Vombatidae; genus Vombatus; species Vombatus ursinus. The sequence continues at coordinate 16,512,843 of NW_020954652.1, forward strand.
AACTAAAATCTCAACTGGAAGCACCAGCATTATATATCTTTGCCAGATTACTGACTATAAAGGTCCTCTTTCAACCTCTATCTGTATGCTACAGTAATGATAACATCTCTGCTCTGCCTTCTATACAAGATTGACCCAAACTATTTTGCTAAAATGTTACCTTGGCTTACCAATTTCATGCCAAAAAATTCCCTCTATTTGTAGATTTATAAACTTTATAAATGTCTATATTAGTGATCTAGCCATTTCATTTCTAGGGTAGTTTTTTCCCGAGGAAGTGATTATGCCTAACATCATTTCTCCTTAACGAGGACAAAAAAAGCATAATTGGATTTATGATGATGTTTAAGTGACTTAAGTCAAATAAAATAAATAATTTTATAAGAGCAAATGTAAGGAAGATATGACATCTTTTCTGAGGATATTTCAAACATTTATAACTCTGCCTAAACATAAGGATGAACCAGATAAATTCTTTAGATAATTTTCTTCCAGTCTCCCTCCCCAATAATTCCTTTTCATTTTATTGGTCACTTGAATTAATTTCTAATGGGGTATAATATGTATAGCATTTTGTTGTTGTTCTGTCATTTTTAGTTGTGTCCAACTCTTTGTTGCCCCATCTGGGGTTTTCTTGGTAAAGATACTGGAGTGGTTTGTCATTTCCTTCTCCACCTTATTTTACAGATGAGAAACTGAGGCAAACAGGGTGAAGTGACTTGCCCAGGATCACACAGCTAGTAAGTGTCTGGGGCCAGATTTGAACTCAGCAAGATGAGGCACTTGACTCCAGGTCTGGCACTCTATCCACTGTACCACCTAGGTGCCTATATATAACATAGCATTTTAATATTTGTCATCATTCTGGAGAATTTTCATTCTCAAAGTTCAGGTATGAATAAAATACTATAATGAGGAGAGAAAATAATCAGATAGATATTATTATCCAAAATACAGGATAATTTTGCGATTTCATTGTCAGGTGAAACTACTTGAGTAGGGATACCTTCCACTTATACACAACTATCTCTCTATGTCTTAGTAGGATTCATAGCATCAGAGTTCTAGATATGAAAGGGACCTTAGGAGATATTCTAGTCCAATCTCCTCTTTTTACAGATAAGGAAACTGAGGCTCAGGTATATTATGTGACTTGCCCAAGGTCACACAATTAGTAGCTTCTGAAGCAGAATTTGAACCTCGGTCCTGTGACGTCAAAGCCAGTGCTCTTTCCATTGTATACTGCTTCCATTGTACATAAGTGCCAAGGAGTCCCCTGAGATCCAGAGAGGTTCCATGTTTTTTTTTCAGGGTCTCACAACTATTAACTGTTAGAGGCAGGATGTGAACCCAGGGCTTCCCTACTCTACCAGTACAGTACTTATACTCCATCTAGTATGTCATTATGTTTAATATGATGGAGAAAAATCTCTATAAAAGAAAATGCAGACTCTCCTAAGACCACCTTAGCTTGCTTCATTTTCCTAATTTATGCTTTCTTGTATTTGCAAGGGAAGAGGTGTCCCTTGAAACACCCGTTACCTTTTGATCGGAGCAGCCAAGTTGCAACACGCATACCACATCTCCCCCAATGTTAGCTTGATCCCAAAATTTGATGGATGTTTGAATAAACTGGTACATGCAGTGGTGACTTTGTATTTCCTTGCTTTATTACATTTCCAGAATCAAAAGGAGATAAGCTCTAACAGGAGCTGCTGTTATCAATATCAAGGAGACACACACAAAAAGATATTTGAACAAAATGAAATTCTGCATGTCAATAGTAGACAGCCTGCTGGTGGAAAGTGCTTAGATAATTAAATCTAAGAAAGGATGGCAAATTTTGGACCTCTCACAATACAGGGTGATATGTCAGACACAGATAAGAATGTGTACTTTTAAAAAGTACACAGATTTCAACTCCTATTGTCTTTTCTATAATAGGACAAATAGAACAAAGTATCTGATTTTCTAGGAGGACCTGTGTAAGTCCATTTATCATGACAAAAAGTCAATGAATTGCTTGGGTTACAATTTATTAAAAATATGAAAGTACATGTGAAATGATCAATTTGTTTATTTATTAACCCTCTATACCAGTTTAAAATCTCACTGTAATCCATCAGTTCTATTGAAATTTCAGAACTCTGTCCTACCAATTAATTCTGTTCTCAAAGTCCATTATCATTGTATCTCATACATCTTTAACGAGGTTTTCTCCTTTAAGCTTTTTTAGGTAAGTTAGTGTCCAAGTGGCTCACACATACTTATTACCACACGCAGGCCAATTGCAACTACTATTAATGCAGTCACACAGCCACAGACTTTTATTCAGGGATAAACCATCAATTTCTCTGCGGTGAAATCCTACAAAATTCCTTCAATCTCTTGCTCCCTTCTTCACTCCCCAGTCCTGAATGATTCTCATTCTCTTTGATCTCATTCTTGTGCAAGTATCTTTAACCTAACTTGTCTATTTCAGATCTATATCCTGATTTCTTTCAATAATCATTTTAGGAAATATTTCCTTAGTACCTAATATGAGTAATGAGTGAGGTATCCTGGCATCATGGATAGAGAATTATCCTTGGATGCAAGGAGACAGGTTCAAATGTAGCCTCTGCTACATACAAGCTGTGTAACCATAGGCAATCAATCTCTCAGGTCTCCTTAAACACACTCAGACTACAAATTGCAGACAAATTGATGAGATTGTTGGAGGGATTTTCCACATGTGGATTCACAGAACTGGATTACCACTTCTTAAAATGTGCGGCACGTTTTATTTGTTGATGAGGAGACAAAAATGAAAGATGACAGCCTCTACCCTTAAGGAGCTTATCATTTAATAAGAGGCAGATGAGACAGGTACATAGATACCTCTAACTCCCAAGAGATGTAAAAGTAGAACCATATGGAAGGTGAAAGGAAGGAGACATCACTGATGCTTGCAAGAGAGGGAAATCAGGGAAGGTTTATTGATTCTCCCAAATAGGAATTGGCACCTGAACTGGGCCTTGAGGAAAGAAGGCAGGTATAAAAATATCAGGGTCTTTGTGGGGGATAATATATGCCAAGATGAAGATGTAAGAGAGGACAGAAAGAAATATATTATTTTTCTCAAGCTAGAACACAGATTGTTCCAATAAGAATGGAAAGGTAGGTTGGAATCAGACTTTGGAAGGCTTTACACAAACATGAGTTTCTCACAAGAGAGTCAATGAAGGTTTTTGAGGAGGGTAATGTCAGGATAATAATTAACAGCTCAAGGCACAGAGGAAAGAATAATGGCCTCAAAGTCTAAGGACAGGGGTTCAAATGGCTATCCTGCCATTTTCTATCTGAATGACCTTGGATAAATCATTTAACCTGCCTAATCTTCCTTTTCCTCACCTGAAAAATGAGAGGGTTGACCTCTTTGTCCTCTAGGGTTCTTTTCAGCTTAAGTTTAAAACTCAAAACAAGACTGGACAGTTATGAAGTATTTTCCATCTGTCAGATTGTTTGAGCCTCACAGTAACACTTGGAAGCAGTCAATACAAGTGTTGGCATTGTCCTCATTTGACAGATGAGGAAACCCTGTAAGTGGTAGGTTGGGGGTTGAATCCAGGATGCATGATTCTAAATTTGGGGCTCTTTCCATTATACCACACCTGACTCTCCAAAATCCATATGTTAGGAAGTATTCTATCAGTATTATTCAGGATTGTTTGGAGAGAGGAGAATCTTTACAACTCTGTGATTCCTATGGAGGGCCTCCATAGGGAGGCTAGACAATGACATTCACTGTTGCTACTTAGCTATAATAATAACTGATGTTTTATATATCCTGTTCAAGCTAGCAAAGCAGTCTACTGACATTATCTCCTTTCTTCCTCACAACAATCCAGTGAGGTAGAAACTATGGTTATTATTATCCTAAATTTAAGGAAAAGTCTGTTTTGCCCTTGTGTTCCACACGGATTAATTCAATTCAATTCAACAAGCATCTATTAAGCGCCTACACTGTGCCTGGCAGTCTGCTAAGTGCTGAAAATACAAAGGAAAACATAAAAAGAGTGTGTGTTATCAATTCTGCTAGGGGAAAAAGAAAGTAGAAACAATTAAGGAAACAGATATATCTCCTTCACCCTCTCCTCTTCCCTTCTTCCTCTTCTTCCCCCTTCCCTTTTTCTCTCCTTCTCTTCCCTACTCCTCCTGTATTTTCTCCTCCTTCTCCTTTTTGTCTCTCTGTCTCCTCTATATTTGTCTCTCTCCACCTCTCTTTTGTTTCACTATCTCTGTCTCTCCCTCTCTCCCCCACCTCCATATCTATTAGTGCATATACACATACATACACTTTAATGTATTTGAAGTAATTGGGGAGGGGAGGTAATAATACCAGCTGGAATTCTAAGCAGGATGTGATACTTTAAATGAATACTGAATTGGTGGAGGCAAACAGAAAGAACATTGTAAGCATAGGGGAAAAACAGCCTTGCAAATGCATGGAGGTGGAAAAGGGAATAGTTTGGCTGGGATGTACAGTATGACGGGGAGTCACATGACATCAGTCTGGAAAGACAGGATGGATACAGTCTGTGAAAGGTTTTAAATATCTAACTGAGCAGTTTGTATTTTATCCTGGAAGCAATAGAAAACCATTGAGGCTCTTTAGAGAAATAGATAAGACTAATGAATGTTCTTATTGAAAGAAATTTTATAAAACCAATACTTGGAGGGTAGCTAGGTGGCACAGTGGATAGAGCTCTGGCCTTGGAGTCAGGAGGCCCTGAGTTCAAATCCGGTCTCATATACATGACACTTACTAGCTGTGTGACTCTGGGTAAGTCACTTAACCCCGATTGTCTCACTGAAAAAAGCAAAAAAAAAAAAAAAAAGCAAAGAAATACTTATAAACACTATGTGATAAATTTGAATTTTTATTAGATAATCAGGAATACATTTGATAAGTTTACTAGACTGATTCCTTAAGGTGTGCCTCTAGTGCCTAACAGTGTGTCACACATAGAAGGTGCAATGTTTAATTGAAATGTATGTTAAAGTAACATTCTGAATTCATTAGGATCCACAAACTAATTTTTTTTTTAAAGCTACACATTAAACTTCTGGTTTCATATACAATACTCTTTCTTTTCTTTGTATGGTGAAATGTTCAAGTGAAATTAAAAAAATAGAAATAAAACAAACAAATAAAAGAAATTGCTAGACTCTTGGAGCACATCAAACCTATCAAATTTTATCCACTGCAAAGTTCTAAACTGATATACTGTTACACATAATACATCTAGCAGTCACAGAAATACAAAATTAATTAACAGAATTCCATTAGCTATTCACTTCAAAAATTAATTATCAATTAGCTAAAAATATAACACTATTTTAGAAACAAAAGCTAGAATACAAAGACATAAAAAGCCCATTACAATTTTTCCCATTTTGGAAAATACATCCCCCAGTGGTAATTAAAGTAATTCATATTTATATAGGGTTTCATTGTTGCAAAATGCTTTACATAGATTATCTCATTGGCTCTTCATAACAACTCTATAAGTTAGATAATATTATTACTAATAATAACTACTCACATTTATACAGGCCTTGACAGCTGACAAAGTGCTTTTCTCAGAACCTGGTCATATAGATAATACAAGCACTATTATGTTTATTATTTTTTTTTGCCCACAACTGTGATTTTATACATGTAGGGAATTCCTTCCTTCTATGGAGATCAATGGGCAGCTAGGTTTTGCAATGGATAGAGTGCCAAGTGTGAAGTCAGGAAGACTTATCGTACTGAGCTCAAATCTGTTCTCAGGCACTTAGCTGTGTGACCCTGGGCAAGTTACTTAATCCTGTTTGCCTCAGGTTCTTTCTCTGTAAAATGAACTGAAGAAGGAAATGGCAAACCATTTCAGTATCTTTGACAAGAAAACCCCAAATGAGGTCGTAAACAATCGTACAGGATTAAAAAACAACTGAACTGATGCTGATCAATAAGATGTCTAAGAGCTTTAGCTGTCTATGTATCTGAGTGCCCTAACAGGGTAAGTGCTTCCATGGTCATAAATAATGTCAGAAGCAGAGCTTGAAAGCTGGTCTTCCTACCTCTAAAGCTGGTCTCCTTATATCATCCTTCCACTCAAGTTGCTACCTATTTTGCAGTAGAATAAACTGAGGTTCAAGAAAGGCAAGTAACTTGGTCAAGGTCATATAGTCTGGGAAACTACAGGGTAGTGGAAAGAAGAATGGCTCTGGAGTCAAGGGAAATGAGTTCAAATCCTGACTCTACTATTTACCATTCATGTGACCCTGGGTGAGTTACTAGACTGGCCTATTTCTTTTTTTTTTTAACTTTCTGTATTTTATTTTTAAATAATATTTTATTCCCCCCACCACATGTAAAAACAATTTTTAACATTCTTTTTCTTTTAAGTTTTGACTTCCAAATTCTGTCCCTTCTTCCCTTCTCATTTCCTCCCTGAGGTTGTGAGCCACCTGATGTAGGTTACATATGTACAATTGTGAAAAATTTGTTTCCATATTATTCATTTTGTGAAAGAAAACAGAAAGAAAGAAAAAAGATAGAAAGAAAGGAAGAAAGAAAAAAAGAAAGGAAGGAAGGAAGAAAGAGATAAAGAAAGGAGGAAGAATGATGAGGGAGGAATGTAAAAAGGAAGGAAGGAGGAAGGAAAAAATAAAGAAAGAGAAAGAAGGGAGGAAGGGAGGAAAAAATAATATTCTTTGGGCTGTATTCAGACGCCAGATGTTTTTTCTGTGGAGGGAGATTGTTATTTTATCATGATTTTTTTTTCATGAATGAAATTTTTCATCATGAGTCCTTTAGGATTTAGACTGGGTTATTTCTGGGTTATTTCTAAGGCAATTTATGCTCTAGATCTTATAGTCAAGGTGAGCTATTATGAAAACAAACATTAAAACTTGGAAATAGCCCAAGTGGTCCTTGACTCTTGGTCCTCCAATCTCAAGTCCAAGTCTCTTTCTTCTTTGTGCTCTGTGATCTACACTAACATTTGATTTTGTGAGCCTCAGTTGGTAGAGGGAAGACAATAAGACTGTACAGGGTCTCTAGGAGAATACTCTTTGCTGTTAATCCTCCACAAATCAAAGGAATTCCTATTTTATCTTAGAGACAATAGGAAGCCTCTGAAATTCCTTATCACATCCAGACCAAAAGAACTAAATGAGATGATACCTTTTTCTTCTCAGCCTGCCTTTGGTGAGCTCTGTCCTCCTGTTTCAATGGAGCTTTAGGCTCTTTTCATTGCCTTTCATCCTAGTCTTACTCAATAACTTTCCCTTCAGATCCTTTCCAGCTTCAAGGTTTTATGAGATTGAGTCATATTCAAATTTTCCCCAAAAGATAGCTGCTTACAGTCTTCTAAAAGAAAAAAAATATCCCTAGAGGAGATTACACATTCTCTTTTGTGAAACTTTCCATCATCTGACAATTTACTCTTACTAGGATTAGAAAGTCATAGCTGGAAAGGAATGAGGAAGTCACCTAATCTAACTCCCTCTCCCCCCTTTTGGATAAGATCACTGAGGACCAAAGACAAGTAGTTTTGCTAAAGTTACACAGATAGTAACAGTGCCAGAATTTGAATCCAGGTCCTCTGACTTCAAAACCACTTCTTTCCATTGCTCATTTGCAATTTATGTATGTTCCTTTCTCTTTGTTCCTTACTAGGAAAAAGAAATATGGCTCATCACCTTCACACTGACTGTTATTACGCTCTCATTTCTGGCTTCTGCGTTTAGTATGAACAAACTCAAATTCTTTTATCCTTTCCTTGCAGACCAGTTTCCACAAGGTTTTAAATGTGTTTTTTGACTCTCCTCTGCACTTTATATGAATGATCCTACTCTTGGGAAGCAAAATTGACTATAACACTTTAAAACAGATTTAAGGGAAAATGATTGCTGGCTTATTTCATGCTAAAATTCTCCCTTTACATCCTAATACCATGTTTGTTTTTTTAATCCACAATACTGCAAAAGCTTATGGTTGACCATGAAGGCTAATGTTATATTTTTATGGATTATTAGGTGCCTACAAGTTGTAGTGGACTGAGCAAGAGATAGAGTCAGAAAGACCTCATTTCAAATATCATCTCAGACACTAAATAGCCATGTAACCCTGGGTGAATCATTTGATCTCAGTTCCTATTTTGTTTTAGTCATTTTTTTTAGCCATATCTGACTCTTCATGACTTCTTTTTGGGGTTTTTCTTTGCAAAGATACTGGGATGGTTTTTCATCTCCTTCTCCAGCTCATGTTACAAATGAGGAGCTGAGGACAACAGGATTAAGTGACTTGCCCAGGGTCACACTGCTAGTAAGTGTCTGAGGTCAGATTTGAACTCAGGAAGATGAGTCTTCCTGATTCCAAGCCCATAGTAAAATGGGCACAATCACAGCACCTACCTTACAGGGTTGCTGAGAGGATAAAATGAGATAACATACAGAAAATAATTTGTAAACTTTAATGTTTTATATGGATTCTGGCTATTCTTAATGTTATGACTTTTAAAAATACCAGTCATTCTTAGTATATTGTTCCTTTGCTCTTCCCAAAAAACACCACAGTGGAACAAAGAAAAAGAGTTATAAAAAACCAGGTGACAACAGCATCTGACAGTATATGCAGCATTCAGCACCTGCAGTCCACTATTTCTGTACCAAGGCAACAGCAATGTGTTACATCTGGTACCCGTTGCAACCAACAGCATGATAACTGCATTTAGTCTGAGTCTCACTGCTTTTTAGTGTTGCTCTCAATTATATTACTGCCCTTACTGTGCATACCGATCATTTTTTCTGCTTCCTTTCCCCAGCATTAGCTCATACAAACATCCCCATTTTTTGAATTAACTTGTATTTGTCATATTTTATGTAACAATAATCGTCTATTATATACACCAAAGACCATTTTATATGCACCTACTAGCTCATAGACTTTGCTCAAGGTACTCAGCAGGCAAAGGCAAAAAGGAAAGAATTTCTGCCTTTCAGGATCTTGCATGGACCCCTAAAAGCAATAGCAGATACACATGTAAGAACTGTGCAGACAAGATAATGGAAGAAGGCACTGGCACTCTGCATGATCATGGTAGGCTTCATGTAGGATGTGGCATAAAGAAATTAGAGATTCTAAGATGCAGACATGAGAACACAATGCATTTGAGGGATGAGGGATAGCCTGTGCTAAGACACAATGCATTTATAATGCAGCTTGTTCAGCTATCCCCTAATGAACAGGAACCAATTTTGTTTTCAGGTTTTTTTGTTCATTTTGTTTTGCTTTTGCTACCAAAAAGGGAGGATGCTTTGACTATTTGGTGCATATAAGGAAAATCATATTATTTTCTGTACTATACTGTGATTAATGTTATCTCATCTTCTTTATGGGCCACTTGCTTTTCCCCATAACTATTTTTCTCTAAACATCTCTTAAATGGTATCTTCCAATTCTCCCAGAACATAATCACTTTAGTATATATACAAATACTTTAGGTCTGACAGTGCTATTTGGATGTGAGTAAGGTGCCCAGATGTTCTGGGTTTGTGTTTTTTAAATTTTTTTAAAATATCTTTTTAACTAGGATAGACTTTTTTATTTTAGCCACTGAACAGTTGTGTGTACTCTGTACAATACACAGTTCTAGGCCCTGGGGATGTTACATGTTATATATTTATATAAAATAGGTAAGACATGGTCGCTGTCTCAAGCAGATTATATAGTTGCCCTGGACACATTTCAAGCATGTTATGCCTAAGGATTCAGCAGCTCCCTTGAATGGCTGCAGATGAACTATAACGTGCACCAATTTCCCTAGAGAATTACCATGCTGTGTCTGAATTATATTGTGATATGCTTTTTCATATAGGAATTTATGGGATTTAGGTAGTTAGGTAGTTGGAATCAGGAAGATCTGAGTTCAAATCCTACCTCAAATACTTATTATGTGTGTGTCCCAAGACAAGTCACTTAATATCTGTCTATCTCAGTTTCCTCAATGTACAAAATGGAGAGATTGTACCAGATGACATCTGAGATCCTTTCCATCTCCAGCTCTAGAATCCTATGATCTTGGACCTATGAACCTATGAAAACTGGGTACCAAAACAGAGTCAATATACAAAGGATATACTACGGAAAGGCTTCTTTTCCTCACCAGTCTCAACAGACAAGATAAAGGAATAGCCCCATCAGACATCCTCCACTCCTATCAAATTGGACTATTTGTCCTTGGATCTCACTCTTCCTGTCCCATCACCATGTATTCATGACATTCCCCACACTTGGAATACATTCTCTATCTCTGCCTATTGAAATCTTGCTCTTCTTTCAAGGCCCAGTTTAAGTACCATGAAGCCCTTCCATGATATCCCCAAACCTCCCTCCTAAATTTTTGATAGCTTTTTGCCTAGATACTTGCTTTTTATGATCTGCTTTGTAGCATACATATTTGTGTATCGTGTTTATTTCATATTTCCCATTCTCCAATTAGTTTAAAAGGGCAGTTAGGTGGTGCAGTGGATAGAATGCCAGGCCTAGAGTCAGGAAGACTCATTTTCCTGAGTTCAAATCTGGCCTCAGACACTTATTAGCTGTGTGACCTTGGGCAAGTCACTTAACTCTGTTTGCCTCACTTTTCTCTTCTGTAAAATGAGCTGGAGAAGGAAATGGCAAACCACTCTGGCATCTTTGCCAAGAAAACCCCAAATGGGGTCAACAAAGAGTTAGACACAACTAAAAATACAGAAAAACAACACCAATTAACTGAAAGCTCTTTGACCACACAGACTGTCTCCTTTTTTATCTTGATACTCCCAGTGCGTAGCACAATACTTTGTACATAATAACTACTTAATAAATGTTTGCTGAGTTGGTTATTTAATAGTGCAAATAAGTTTCACCGGATCACAGATATAGGGATAGAAAGGAGCTCCTCTGCCATCCAGTCTGATCTCCTCATTTTACAGATGTGTCTAATTTCATCTACTCTCAGTCTAATCCTTCCATTTTACAAAAAAAGTGAGTCCCAGAGTTGTTAAGTGACTCGTCAAACAGGTGGAAGGCAAACAGGTGGAAAGCAACAGAGATAGATCTGAACTGTCTTCTTGCCCCAAAGCCAGTACTTCCCCATGCACCATACTTCTCCCCAAGAAGTTTGGTTGGTTAGTTGCTGTCCAGGTCCTCGAACGTTCACAGAACAAGTTACGCTTTAAAGATACACAGCCTTCTAACAGATTGGATACGTAATTCAAAAGAGTAATGAGTGGGATGTAAGAAATCTGCTCAAGAACAAAGAAGAAAGCTATGCCTTCACTTCCAAAGCTACTTTCCAGACTCATGGCAGTGTCATAGTTTAGAGAGAGAAAAAATTAAATGACGAGGACAGTTTAAGGGGATTTGCCTCCATTGTCCAAGCCATTTAATCAGCTGTCTCTGGGCATCATCTTGATATCATAAACACGTCACCTCGCAAAGATTTGCTGGCAACAAATTTGGTCTTTAACTCAACTCAGTTGCAGATAAAATTTTTTAGCTGAGTAGATGGGATTTTCCTTTAAGTCTAGCTTACTGGTAGCTAGACATAAAGTTCTCAAGTCATAAACATTTTTAAGATCAGGAATGCATAATGCCTCAATCAAAAATAATCCCTGCAATAGCAAAAAATCTAAAAAACACATTGTTGATGTAAAATGAATTACCTAACCATGATTAATTCAAATACCTATCACAAAATTAGAAATGGCACCATTACAAGCAGATTGACATGTGTGATGTTTGGAAACTGGCAGCTATCCAGAGTTCAGTGTTCTAGCACCTGAAAAACATTTCTGTCATTCAACCCATCTCTGCATTGTCTCACATCCTCATTTGCCCTTCACAAGTTTTCTGAAAATATTGCTACACTCATTTTACGTACTTTTTTTCTCTGACTGCTTTCTATTTCCTGTTTCCCTTATAGGTAACCTTGATCTGTTCTATGCTCAAATGACTTTTACTGTAGCTCCTGGATGTATGTGCAAAGTTCTCTCAGTTGTAATTTACCTGGAGTTCAGGGTAGGATGAGATGTGCATACAGCGTCTGGTGTAACTGCTTAAATCTCAACATTCAAAAACAAGTGTTTACAAAATCATACTTAAAATTTTTTGTAAAAGCAATCCACAATATGTAAAGTGGTAACATGTTTGCTTTTCCTCACTACAATGAGAAGTACTTTACATCCCGATTTTAAAAAATCATACATAATGGAGACACCTATCAATACCACTACATGTGAAAATTGCTTTAATTATTCAAGGTGGATTTGTTCTACTGCAATTATCATTTGCTAGAACCCCTCTGGGTTGTTTTCTGACTAGTAGCTCTTCATTATCCAAGGGCAGTAAGGTGGCGCAGTGGATAGAGTGTCAGGCTTGAAGTCAGGAAGACTCTTCCTGGGTCCAAATCTGGCCTCAAATACTTACTAGCTATGTGACTCTGAGCAAGTCACTTAACCCTGTTTGCCTCAGTTTCCTCATCTATAAAATGAGCTAGAGAAGGAAATGGTGAACAACTCCACTATCTATGCCAAGAAAATCCCAAATGGAGTCACAAAGATTGGACACAAGTGAACAAATGACTGAAAAAAAAAGCTCTTCGGTTTTTAACATTTCTAAAGTAGTTATTCTTTGAGTTGATAGGGCACTGGCTTTGGAACCATGAAGACCTGTGGTGAAATCCTACTTTGGTTACTTATTAGCTTGCTAATCCTGGGCTAGGCAAGTCACTTACCCTCCTTAAGTCTCAGTTTCCTCACTTGTAAAATGAGGGGGTTGGACTCAATGACTTTGAAAGCCCTTTCCAGCTCTGATTCTATGAAGAGTGGTGTATCAGATGACAGAAAGTTACACCAAAGAGAGCTCAAAATTTACGATCCTATGACCCATTTCTCCTTCACTCTCTATTTTGGATATAAACTTTTTTTTTGTGTGTGTATGAACAAAAAGATTTTCCATCTAAATTTTCTCCTAATGCCTTCAAAAATTTGACTGCCATTATGTTTCAATTCTGTCACTGAGATAAAAAGTCCTGTTGTTCTTGTGAGATGAATCAGGTAATTCAGTGATTGGCTAATCCAGAGTCATAATCATTTTTATACTTATGGTAAGATGTGTGGGGCTTACCTGAGATATGGCTATCAAAATGAAGATGTCCACCCTAGATTAAGTTGAGGTTTCTAGGTTACTACTGGTGAGAAGAGGGGTAGATGTGACCACATATAGGAGGAAGCATATTCCAAGAAAAAACCAAGCCATTGGGGTTGAAGTACAGCAGAGGAAGAATTCATCTAGGGTGGTATCATAGGTAGGAGGGCAGAAATAAACCTTGTAGTTAGTTATATTATCAGGTACTCAAAATTGTCACCTTGATGTTAAACTCCAGTTGTCCCACCCTAGTTATAGGCCTGGGTAATCCACCTTTGTCACTATTTTATTTGGGATCTCCATGAAAATTGGGCCTAATTCTTTGGGCACTGGGGAATTTGTTCAAATAACCTGGACTCTTATAAGCAGGTCATCTTAAAGCTACATATGAACTGAAAATTCAGGATTTTGCATTTGCTTTCTGATTCTGATTGGTTTCAGGGCAGAATATTTAACCATTGCCAAATGTGACACTGTATTCCTGGAAGATATAGAAGTTAGACTGAACAAGATGACATAGTCCAGATGGGTGTATCCCCCTCCTACAATAAAATATAAGCACCATGCAGACAGGTATGATGAGTTTGCTTTGGTTTTTATATCTCCAGTGCCTAGTATTTTTCCTTGCCCACAGTAGTTACTTAATAATTACTTTACTGAATACATTACTTAATAACATTTGTTGACTAGAACTGAATAGGTTGTCATCTATATTCATTTGTGGAGTAGTACTGAAACCTAAGGGATGAGATCCACTGAAGGACAGAAGGTGAAACTCTTCAGGAAGTGAAATTTCTTGAAGAGTAGGATGACAGGTTGATTGTCACTGGCTTATATTTCAGTCAGAGATTTCCACAATTTATATCTATTTAGGGAATTTCACGAGTCAGGTCATTACTTTACCTACAATCCTCCTAGCATAAATAGCACAGAAGGAAAACCAGCTCTTGACATTACTACTCTTATAAACTATAACCTTATTTCTTTTGATTGTTTCACAGATAAACTTTTTACTCACTACAGACTTTTATTCACCAACAGCTTCCTACTTTAAACCCAGAAATCTGGCTTCTATCTCTTCACCAACATGACTCAAATCAGAAAGTCTTATTGATTTTTTTCCCCTGCCAACATTTCCAAGATGCATCTCTTCCTCTAAACTCCCACAGCCAGTGTTTGTCAAGACTTTAATCAACTCATTCTCTGGTTACTCCAACTGTGTCTTAGCCTTTTCCTTTCCTCCACCAATCTATCCAAAAATAGAGGAAAAAATACCTAATGATTTATCAAGCGTCATTTTGATCAAATTATTCTCCTTCCCAGAAGCCTACAATGGCTCCCAATTGCCCCTTAAATCAAATTAAAACCAATCATTTCCAGGGCCTTCCACCAACCAAAATTTTTTCATTTCCCAATAAAAACTAACTTGAACTCTCTACTCTAGCTTGGCAAATTTATTTATACTCATATGAATAGCCTGATTCTACTTACAACCCTTCATATACACAATTTCTCTTGTATTGAATTCCCTATCTTCCTTTCTGTCTTCTGACTAAATTTTCTATTCATGAGAAATACTGCTTTTGACAATACCTCATTCTTTATCCATAACTGCGTAACTCTTACAGGTGTTTATTTAAAACATTTGACTAGAGGCAGCTAGGTGGTGCAGTGGATAAAGCATCAGCCTATCATCAACCCAGGAGGACCTGAGTTCAAATCTGACCTCAGACCAGGTACTTGACACTTACTAGCTATGTGACCCTGGGCAAGTCACTTAACCCCAACTGCCTAAAAAAACAAAAAAAAAACCAAACAAACATCTGACTTATGAACAGAAGTTAGTTGTGTACTATGTCATTTTCTCCTTCACCCTACCCTATTCTTTCTTATTTGACATTCCTCTTCATTCCCAGCCATGGCCAGTTATCCTGACTTTTGTGCTGTCACTGGATTTCAATGACTCTGGAAGACAGAAAGAGGCTGAAAACTTTGTGCTACTCTGCATCACTTAAATCTAACTCATATGCAAGTCAAGACACTAACTCATGAAGTCATTGATATTTTTTGGAAATGAAGGACAGGGGCAGCTAGATGGTGCATAGCACCGGCCCTGGAGTCAGGAGGACCTGAGTTCAAATCCGGCCTCAAACACTTGACATTTGCTAGCTGTGTGACCCTGGGCAAGTCACCTAACCCCATTGTCTAGCAAAAAGAAAAAAGAAAAGAAAAAGAAAAGAAAAAGAAAGAAAATGAAAGACAAACAATAACTGCAACCAGCAGCAAGCAGGAAACTGGAGAGCCTCAAAATTCTTCCCCACCATCTTCTTTCTTCTCCCTCAGTAAAGCTTATATATGTATATGTATGTATATATATACATGCGCACATATACACATATACATATATAAGCATATATGTATATGTATATATGTGTGTATATATACTTGCATGTATGTATGTGTGTATATATATATATATATATATATATATATCCTCAATTTTTTTCTTTGCCCAACAGCTCAATTAATTTCCACTTGAAACACATATGAATGTATTTACTTTGCCCACAATATTCTGTTTCATCCTTTCTCTTCATTTTCCCTTCTTTTTTTTAACTTTTTTCTAATTATCTCAGGAAAAGTTTTACTCCACCTCTCATTGAAACCAGTCCACAGATGAGAAAAATAATATAAATCACAGTTGAATAAGTCAAGAGGTATAACACACATGTATATCAAAGAAAAGAAAAGCCACACATTGTAGAATAATAATAATAATAATAATAAATAACTAGGCATACTATTTTTAAAGTGCCATCAGCCTTAAAAGAATCACATCTGTCACATTTACAGCATATTTAAGGTTCACCAAGCATGTCTCCCCACAATATTCCTACAAGGTAGGTAATACAAGTATAATTATCTCCATTTTACTAATGAAAACACTAAGACTCAAAAAAAGCAAGATGACATATCCAGAGACATATGTCTAAGAAATATTGGGGTAGGAATTGGCAACCTGGATTTCTTTGTTCAGCATTCCTTTAGCTTCATAGGAATCCCCTTTGAATCTCTACAACATATATTCCTGCTCTTATTCATCTAAATACCCTTGCTTATATTTAAACAACATCATTCAAAATGCATTTTAAAAAATATTTTTCTTAAATTTAAAAAAACGAACCATGTTGCAGCCATGACTTCTCTACTTTTCCTTATTGAAAATATACAGTGTTTTAGCCACATTATCAATGAAAACTTCACTAATTCTCCAGTTTGATGTTTTATTATAACAACATAGGGGAAGGAAAAGGGTCAGTGGTAACACTTGTGCCAGGGTGTGCAGATAAATCTGGAAACACCCCGCCCATACTCTCTGCATATTAATATGTGATGGTGGCAGTCTTGGGTTCTCAGAGCCTGTCCCAATGGAGCACAAGTTCTGTTTAGTTCTTCCAAGCTAGGAAACATTTCATTTATTGGGCTCTATGCCTGTTACTGGACAGCTAGCTTATTTAACTTAAAGGAAGCTCATTGATAGAGACTGAGTTGCCAGGTAATACATAGTTTTAGCCATTGCAATTCATTAAAGCAGTCTATTAAGGCACGAATGAAGCACTAGCAGGAGTTTGAAGGATAACCTGTACTGATGAAATCACAGAATCTCCAGGTAAGAAATATATTAAGAAGAATTTTGTGGGCCTAGTCCACAGACCTGACAAACTTTCTTAAAAAAATTTTTTTAATTAATAAATATCGATTTTCTCTTCCTCCTAACTCTCTTCTTTTTGTCTGTGCCCCCATTTGGAGTGTTCTTGGCAGAGATACTGGAATGGTTTGCATTTCCTTTTCCAGCTCATTTTACCAATGAGGAGCTGAGGCCAACAGACTTAAGTGACTTGTCCAGGGTCACACAACTAGTAAGTATCTGAGGACAGATTTGAACTCAGGAAAATGTCTTCCTGACTCCATGCCCAGCGCTCTATTCACCATGCCACCTCACTTCCCCAACTCTCCCCTACCCATTAAAAAAACCCTCATAACAAATAGGCATAGTCAAGCAAAAGATATTCTTATATTGACCTAGATTTTTTCCCTGAAAAATGTATTCTGAATTCCAAACACCCAAACTTTTGTTGCCGAGTGCAACAGAGAAAGTCAAATTTAAAAATCAGATAATTGAGAGATAATTATTCATACTACAAAAAGATTATTTGCTTTATAAGAACGATGCACCACAGGGTTCCCTTAAATAACAAGGCTGCCTAATGAGTTTGAAACAGATTTTGATTTACATTTATCTTTTCTGAAAATTTGGGTTACTTAGAAAGAGGTAAACCTGTGTCACTAAAAAAAAATCCAATTCTGTGACAGTTTTCACTTTCTTAACTGCTGTTGGACTTGTCAGAATCTGCCTTGCAGGAAGCAAGATTTAATTTTATGGGTCACCCACCTTTCTGCTTACCTTCCTTAGCAGAATGAAAGCTGCTGTTTGTTCTTTCCCAGTGCCCAAAGGTGATAACATTCTGTCCTTGCATGGCTCAAAAGATATTCCTTTGTCCCATATGTCTCTTGAAAATGCATATTTAATTTAAAATCTGCCATATCAAAACCTGACAGATAACATCTATTTTGTTTGGACTAAAAACATCTAAGGTAACTACTTCTCTAAGCTTGCATCCTATAGAAAAATGTTTCCTATATATCCTATAGCTATATATACACACATTCATATACATGTACCATATACTTACATACGCATATATGCACACATATACACATATACGTAAATGGATGGATGGATGTACGAAAGCCTGGGAAAAGAAAATTTCAGTTCCTATTAGGTCACTAATCTGACTTGGGAAACAACAGAGATAAGATAGTTCTCTGTGGCAGACTTGGCATTCATGATCACTGATTCAAAGAGGAATTGCATCTAAGAGATTATCTTGTTTAACCCCCTCACTTTTACAGATGATGAAATGGAGTCCTAGAAAGGTAAAGTAAGATGTTCAAGGTCACACTAAGAGTAAATGGCAGAAAAAGGATTTGGTCTGCAGGTTCTAGATCCAGGGTTCTTTCCCCAACACCAGACTTCTAGCATTTGAGGTTCCTCAAAACCACAGCTCTAAGAGGATATACTAGATATAGTTATAGGATCTTAACGTTATAGCCGAAGACCTCCTAGGTCATCCAGTCCAAACCTCTCACTTTACGGATGAGGAAAAAGTAAGAATCCTAGTCTCTTGAAGAGTATAAAAAATCGGAAATTCAAACACTATAATAACCATCAAATTGGATGAACAGCAAATTTGAAACAGCTATCTGAGCAATTTTTTTTTGTATTTTTTTCAACAATGTATTAGGTCTTATAATTCCTATTGAACTACTGAGTATTACATGGCACAGGAAAAAGGACATTGACTTCTGAGTTTTAGGACCTGGTTTCAAATTCTACTCTTCATGCTCCCTGAGAGAGCAAGGGAAAAGTGATCTAACCTTCCTAAGCCTCAACTTCTTCATCTATAAAATTAGGGAGTTAATCTAGATACCTTCCCACTCTAGATCCACGATTTCTTCTTGTTGTTATTCAGTTGTGTCCAACTCTTCACGACCCCATTTGGGGTTTTCTTGGCAAAGATACTGAAATGGTTTCTCCTTCTCCAGTTTATTTTGTAGATGAGGAAACTGAGACAATCAGAGGCAAGTGACTTGCCCAGGGTCACACACAGCTAGTAAACATCTGAGGCAGGATTTGAACTCAGGTCTTTCTGAGTCCAGTCCCACTGCTCTATCCGCTGGCCATCTAGTTGCCCCAGATCTATGATAGTGATACTAATACAGTTAGAAGACACTGCAACCAAGAGTGTGCTTTTAAATGTTTACCAACTGGCTCATCAAAAAAAGGACCAAAGACAATATTTAAGTTTATTCTGCATTAATATTTCCTCTATTGCTTTCATAAGTTTTGAAAGTTAGCAAAACTTATGAAAGCAACAGATAGTTAAATTTTCCACGTGAGCATTTAAACCTCAGAAATCGATAAATGCTGCAAATCAGGGCTGATGGTTAAATGCTCACATGGAAAATTTAACTATCAGCTCTCATGAATCACATTAGCTGACTCCATCCAGTACACCCCTAATAAAACTATCACTTTGGTGTCAGAACACATAAATAGTCTTATTAAGAGGGGAATGAAGAAGGTTATCCAGAAAGATCAGCTCAATTTCCTAGGGGATATGGTTGTTTGTGAAAATGTCTTTTATCTTTGACGGTTCTCTGACCAATTATTTGCTATCACATTTATGTCATTCCTTTATAAATATCTTCCTGTCACCTGATTTGTGACTCTAACTTTCTGACGCTGATCCAAATAGAAAGAAAGCAGCTGGAAGAAATTCTTCCCATTTGGCATTCAAACAGAAGGGAGTAGAATAAAAATATTGCAAGGTCTGCATGACAGAAAGCATGATTCCTTTCAATAATGTCAGGCCCTATGGTGAAGCTCTTTATTATCAAATGATTGAAAACGCCAACAATTCTACATAATCATTATGGAAATTATTTTCTAAAAACATTAAAGCTCAGTTGATTTTGGCTGGCATGATGGTTGAGCCTTTTAAACACACACACACACACACACACACACAATTATCTATCAGAGGCAAAAAAACCCCCAAAACCCCCAAAACACAAAAAAATCCATTAGAAAGACTAATAGATCTGAAATCACTAGACCTGGGTTTGATTCCCAACACTGACACTAGCCAGGCACATTTTGGAAAGTTCAAATCCTGACTTTGATTCTTGCTACCTCTGGACAACATATTTTATTTTATGAACTTAAAAGCATGATTATGGAAAGGGCTCATATACTTCATTGGACTCTGCCATGGGAAACAGGCAATGACATTCAAAAAAGCTTAAAAATCTCTTGACAAGATAAGAGACTGAGGTTTCTTCCAGTTCCTATCTGTAAGATCATAGATGGAGTTAAAAGGAAATTCTTTTATTTTACAAATCAGGAAACTAAAGCTTAGAGAGGGGGATTTATTAATTGTTGTTCAGTTGTTTCAGTCATGTTCAACTCTTTGTGACTCCGTTTTGAGTTTTCTTGGCAAAGATACTGATGTGGTTTGCCATTTCCTTCTCCAGTTCATTTTACAGATGAGGAACTGAGGCAAACAGAGTTAAGTGACTTACTCCCAGGGTCACACAGCTAGTAAGTGAATGAAGCCAGATTTGAACTCAGGAAAAGGAGTCTTCCTGATTCCAGGCCCGATTTCTATCCACTCTACCACCTAGCTGCCCATATGTAAATAATGAGTATGTATCAATTCATAGTTCATGTTTTACGAGAACAAACTTTTAGCTCCCAGGTTACAGAAGTAGTAAGTGACAGTATATGTCAAAGGCAGGATTTACCCCCAAGCCTTCCTCACTCTGAGGTCAGCACTCTATCCAGTAAATGATGCTACCTCTCATGTGTGTCTATAAAGATAAACAGAAGAAAAGAAAGAGATTGAGAGGCATGATAGATGATAGACATGCATCCTTATTTACATACCTTTAATGTTGATTTATGCTTATGCGCTAGCATAACTATCCATTTTGACACAGTTAAGATAAAATCAAGCCTCAGGAAAAAAAAATAAAAATAAAGATGAAAACAAAAACAACAACAAAATAAAAGAAGAATAATAAATACTCCTGCTAAGAGTGATCTGGGGAAGGGAGCACTCAAGCACAAGGGCAGATGCTACAGCATATTTTTTTTTATGATGCAAGACTGCTCCAGATCATCTATAGATAATGAAGCAAAACAACTTGGCATGTGACGAAGCACCAAATAATAGTAAGAAAAAGCAAACATTTCCTACACAATGAGAAAATTTACCAGTAAAATGAATCATCTCTTCAGAACCATTAATGGAATGGCTCCAATGATGTGCTTGAAGTAATTTGACAAATCCCTGAATATCAAAGACATATTCTTATGTGGAGAATAAATAGACCATCTCCATTTTTCTTGCACAGAAGCATCCTGCTTTCTTTTGCATTTCACAGATACAGAACGTGGAGGAAACAGTGCAAATTTAGCACAACCACCACCAACCTCAAAAGGTGACAAACAATTTTAACGTGTTTCAAATACCTTTTGTGGACAGCACCAGGGTAATTTCAGGAGAGTGCTCGATCACCAAGTGAATGGTCTTCCACTATGGATCTAGACTATCTGCCAATCAAGCTCTTCTTTTTTCCCTTTCTTTGTCCCTTGAGAGAGAAAGAGAGTGACAGAAAGAAACAGAGGATCCATGAAAATGCTGACTTGCAACTCTCTACTTGCTTTCACTATTGACTCCTTGTATATACACACGACTGTTGTTTAGAAAGTCCACTCATTATTTATGGGCTGCTCAATTCCTGGTTGTGTTAGGTGCTCCAGACTAAGACCTAATAGGTATGAATCATATTCACACAAACACACAATCCAGAAGAATAAATGTTTCAAAAAATAACCTATTCATATTCTTCTGACATGTTCCTATGCACTGGCACAGGTCTAAAAAGGAGAAATAGCTAGTCCTTGTCATAGATTGCACCCCAGGGGAATTAATAACAGCAGGGAATTATCTCTAAGCAATTCACACTTTGTTTTGTTAACAAGTCTCCATGTTAGGATACGTTGGTGTCAGGCAGCTTTTCCCTCTCTTTCTATAATTGTTGAGAAGTCAACTGAACCCACTGTTATTTATAAACCTTTTTTATTTTTATTTTTGTCACTAGCAAATACCTGACTATTTGCCTAGGCAGGAAACTAATTCAGAGGTAAAGACATTTAAAAGACTATCATTTTCTTTGGACTTATTTTTTTTTCTTAATTTTCATCAAATGCAAGAAATAAAATTATTTTCTTTTTAATTACTATAGAAATGAACAGATGAGGATATTAAGGCACTTTATCATTAAGTAAATACTTTAAAACCCAGTGGAAAAAAATCATATTGTCTTTTCAAAAATGGAGAAATCCTTGGATTCAAGAAATCTGCTAAATGTTGCAAAATTAATGATCAAAACATATACATAATCTTGTGGCTCTAACACAAGGTCTATATCTAATCATACCTTCTTCTGAATTGTCTTTGCCTATCCACAGAGAACAGAATACTAGCTATTCCTCATATTCATTAAAATAAACATCAAAATAATCAACCGCCATGTCTGATAATCTGATAGCTCATTTGGCAGATGAGGTAGTACATGTCTGTGGTCCCTGAGGTTGGGGAGGCGGAGACTGGTAGATTTAAGAGTTTTATGCTGTAAGGGCTACAACCAAGCAGGTATCTGCACAAGCCTTTATTAAGTACCTACTATGTGTCAAGTATTGTACTAAGCACTCAAAAACATTATTTCATTTGATCCCTACAACATCTCTGGAAGGTAGGGGCTATTATTACCCTCATTTTACAACTGAGGACACTTACTTATACACTTACTTAATTACTTAACCTCAAGGTCATACAGTTACTAAGAGCCTGAGGTGGGATTAGAACTCAGGTCTTTCTGATTCCAGGCCCAGTGCTCTAGCTGCTGCAAGACAAAGGAAGGAAGAAAAGTAGGGAAGAAGGGAGGGATGGAAGAAGAGACAGTCTATTGTTTTGGATAATAAACCATTACTGCTTAAAAGTCCAGATTTTTAGGATCTACCATCCTTAGAGAACTCAGAGTCACCTTCATATTGTAATAAGATATGACAATAAGACCACGGGATGTCATATAGTAGAAAGACCACTAGATTTGGAAGCAAAGACCTTACCTAGGTCTGTTAATTATTTGACAACTTTTTGGAACCTTAGTTTCCTCATCTATTAAATGGACCAGGTGATAACTAAAGTATGTTTCAACTCTTAATTTTATGAATATTCTATACTAAAAAAATAGCATTTTAAAAGTCACTGTTAGTTGGAAGGTACAACTAACCCTTCGTGAAAGGCTTAAACCAGTCATATAGGTTGCTTGGCTCAAAGGGTTATTGTTTGTAGTTTGCTACCATTGGAAGTGCTTTTTTTCTGTTTTTACTTTTCTTTTGGCCCAGGCCTGTGACACTGGTACAAGCAACATATAGCAAGGAAAAACCCCTTCTACCAATGCTATTCAGCGTTTGCCTGCAGTGTATTCATCTGTGAAGGCTGTTTGGCACCAAGATATTAGAAGAAAATAGAGATTATGATGGTTTATGATCTAGGTAGCTGATTTTATAAATGATCACATTGCCAGCTAATTACTATGAGAAGAAAGGCTAATTACCGTCCATTTTCAAAGTGAAGAATTAGAGAAAAGGATTACTGGAGTGCATGTTCACTCAAGGTGCCTAGTGGGAATGTAAGTGAATAATAATGGCTGGTATTTATAAAGCTGTGGATGAGTCTACGAAGCATTTTAAAGAAATGGAAGAAGGTAGTGAGGATTGGAGGGGCTTGGGATAAAGGAGGAGGGCTGTGAGTTTATTTAAATCTACTTCTTAAGTGAATTAACATTTTTGGAACCATTTCTAACATTCTTTTTTTCATTTTCAGCACCTTTAATATTATATTTCTAATGTTTACTATTTTTGTGACTTGGGACAAGTGACAAACTCTCTGTGGCTCAGTTTCCTCATCGATAAACTGAGGGGTTGAACAAATGTCTGAGGTCACTTCTAGCTCTAAGTCAATAATATAATTATAATGAAAATATAAGTAATTATGTAAGAAATTATCATAGGAAGTGACCATAGGAATCATTTAGTCAAACTCCCTCATAGTTACAATTATTAGTTCAATAGTATTTCTCCGAGGTTACACAGGGTTCCTGATTCTTAGCATCAGTGGGGATTACTAAGTAAGCTTGAAAATCCAGAAATAACTTACTAAATATAGCATGAACTGAGCACTTAATTTATATCTAGAGGTCATTTCTTAACATTCTTGCTTTAAATTAATATTTAATTTCATATTATTTATTTTTCAAGTATATGTTAATATCCACATATGAACATAGCAAATATATAATATATTTAAATAATGACAACTTATTTTTTAAAACAAATCTCTGTGAGATGGGTTTTATAAGTATTATCCTTATTTTTAAAAAAGGGGGCCAGACTCAGAATAGTTAAATGATTTTTGTTTAAGATACCCTGACTAATTAAAGATGGAGCTGGGGTTTATAGTCATGTCTCCCTGTCTTCAAGTCTCCTGATTTCTATACTCAGAGATGTGATGGAGTCAGCTCCAACTAGTTCTTCAAGGCCAATTTTAAAATTTTCAATCTGAGCATTTAAATCAGGAATGACACAAATCAGGGTTTGAATTATTGTACTGTTGATTGCTTAGACTTAAGAAAGTATTAAAGTGTCCTGTATACTTTTTTTTTTTTGGTGGGGGTGAGGGGAGTCAGCTGTCAAATATTTACTAATACATCACTGTCTATACTACATTATCTTACCTTCCACTATAGAATGCTATCTCTAACGTTGATTAATGTTATAATAATAGTTTTTAAAATATTTTCATACGAAAAGACAAACACATGGAGTTTCTGCTTTCCATAATTAGGGGAAAATTTGGATCTCTTTTCATGAACCCCCATAAGTGGTCATAGAGCAGAAAACAGCATGACATAGTAGATACAGCATTTGGATTACATCAGAAGGCCCTGGTTCAAATTCTATTTCAGAAAATTTAGTCATTATGTGACCCTAGGAAAGTGACTTAAGTTTTCGGTACTTTGATTTCCTCATTTATAAAATAATGACACTGGATCAGAGACCCCTAAGCTGACTTCCAGTTTTACTCTGTCATCCTATGGTCCTTATAGAACCTTATTTTAATATTAACTCATCTCAAGAGTCAGTGAAAGAAATTTTGTTCAATGAGTGTTAGTTCTAAGCTGTGCTAAGAATAGAGTGATGGGTATCCCTGCCTGTCACACAGGAGAAATTTGACTTCTTGGTAGGGCCTTGATTTCCCCACTGAACTTAGAATCAGAAGATCTGGGTTTAAGTCCCATCTCTGACAATCACTTGCTTTGTGACTAAGAGCAAGGCATGCAATCTTGCTGAGCGAGCTTTAATTTTTGCATTCATTATATAGTGATCATACTTTTACTCTTTACCTTAAAGTGTTATTGTGAGGAAAGGACTTTTTAACCCTTCAATAGGGGTAGAGGCTGGACCTGTGATTTCATTGTCATAGCGAAGTCCAAGGTAGGGAAATTCCCTGTACCAATGTAGGATGGTTCCTCCTCCTCTGTAAATTATCATTTTTAGAGAGCTGCCAAGGGCACTGAGGCTAACTCACTTGCCATTATTTCACACCAGTATGGCAGAGGTGTGATTGAAAGTAGGTCTTTCTTTATTGGTCATCTCTTTATCTATCATATCAAGCTGCCTCTTTAACTCAAAGCATTTTATAAATGTGAAATGTTGAGAGAAGAATGGAAGGGAATAGTAGAGGAGGTGGAGGAGGAAGAAGAAGAGAAGGAAGGAGAGGAAGAAGGAGGAGGTGGGGGAGCAGGAAGAGACAGAGGAAGAGGATGGGGAACAGGGGTAGTGAGAAAGAGAATGAGAATGAGAAGAAGAAAAACTAGAATGTGAAGAATGTTTAACAATTAATGGAGCTGCATATGGCAGCACATATCTCAAGTCACTTCTACTGGGGATGCTGGGGCTGGTAAATCTCTAGAGTTCAGGAGCTCCGAATTGTAGTAGAGCGAAAAGTCAATTGGGTGTCCTCATTAAGTGTGGCTCCCACTAGTGGAGGGACCACCAGGATTCCCAAGGAACAAAACCACGTCAGGTCATAAAAACAGCAGGTTAAAGTTTCCATGCCAATCAGTATTAGCATTGAGGATGTTAATTACCACTGTGCTTCTAACTTGGGCAGAATGCAAAATCCCAGTTTCAAAATAACAACAAAAATACAGAAAGTGATAATAATTATATGACAATAACACAAATATAAAATTATAATTATATAAATTATCGTATATAATTATAATATATTATAATAATTATACAATAAATGATATTAATAACAATTGAAAAGTACTGGTAGAGTGAACAAAGGCTTCAAATGCTTATTTATAGCTCAATTAAATAGCTCAGTTAAACTTTGGGGGGTGGAAGGAAACTCAGAGACCATATAGTCTGATGTTTTCATCGTACAGATAGGGAAACAGACGCCTAGAGATTTTAGATGACGTATCCAAAGTCAGACAGCTAGTAAGAGGCAGTATCAGTCAGTATTAGAACCCAGTCCTTGATATTTCACATTTAAATTATGGAAATGGCCTCTTAACCAAGCATCATGTGATTACTACCCCTAAAATATTCATTTTCAAAAAACCTCTAATGTTCTTTATGGTTATACCTAAATTCCTCTAGGTGGAGTTCAAAGCCTTGACCCAATTTAAGCGGCATCACCTATGCTCTTCTACACAGAACATTTTCTAATCCATCCTTTCCCCTATCCATTGCTAGTGCCCTCTCTAACTACCTTATAGTTAACCACATTTTTAGTATTTGTATTTATTCTCTTTATATTTATTCTTTCTATATTACCCATCTGTTATACATGTATTTTTATAGACCTTTTATCTTCCCCACTAGAATGCAAGAGCTTTGATAGGATGTATTGTTTCATTATTTGTATTTCTATCACCAGCACCTAGAATAGAACATGGAACATAGCAGGTGTGCAAATAAATGCTTGTTGATTGAATGATGGCTTGATCTATCAATTCAGGCTCCCCAGTACAAATCCCTGGCCCTATCAGACCTCTAGCTTTCTTATTCTCTTCACTCATTGATCTTATTCTTCTCGACTACTCTCATGTTGTGCCTCCTGTCTATAATTCCCTGTCTTCTTCCTATTACAATTATTATGGTTTTAAAAAGCCCTGCCTAGATCCCACCTCCATATAGCCATCCTTGTTTCTGTCAGCTCACAGGTCCACAGCATGTGTAGCATGAATTTCTAAGAATCTTAGAGTTGGAAGGTATCTTGCAGTTCACCTAGACTGACCGCCCTCCCTATTCAGTAATCATTGGTGGACATTCCTGACAGAGGCATCACTCTCAGGAGAAAGAGGGAAGTAAGCAAATAGGCTTGGGGGGATAGTTGGGGAGGGGATATGGGCGACAGGAAGAAAATAAAGATGAAGACCAAAAAATATCTCTATCCTATAACGTCACCAGAGACTATAGATGCTTTCAAATTCAAACTGATTCATTGTGGATCAAATTGAATTACAGAAGCTCAATAAATAAAATGCTAGGAACTAACCTCTACAAATTAATTAATTACGCAAAATAACAATAATTACACATTCAAAAAGCTAATTTCTTCCCATTTTAATAGTTAGTTACATCAAAACTAAACCATATGTACTATTTAAATGTATATTGAATATTCTCTAAGCGCTGCAGCTGGCAAAAAAAGTCCTTTAAGTGTTCGTTTAAAATTCATTGAAGTGTTACCTCCTAAATTAAACCTTTCCTTATTCTCCCCAGTTGTTGCACTCCTCACTCCTCCAGCAAAATTACATTTTATTTACTTTGAACATATTTTATGGTTTTTTTATCTGCGTTGTTTCCCTGTCAGGAAAATATAAGCTTCCTGAGGTCAATCAGTCATGGAATTTTTGACTCTATTTTTCCAGTACCTCGTCGAGTATCTAACATACAATAGGTGTTTAATAAATTGTCGTTAAGCTGAAATAATTTGGATTGAATAGATTATGACTAGATTACTAAATTATTATCTTAACAATTTATAATTTTAATAATTTGTGACTAAATCATGATTTTAATAATTCTATTAAATATTTTACTGGCATAATTTTAATAATTGACTAAAATTAAATGACAAGTTTTATACATATGTTATTTTATACATGGGAAAAGCAAGGCACAAAAGGAACAAGACATTGATATAAATACATAACAAAAAGATATCGAAGGGAAGAAAATCCCATTCCTGAGTGTTTGAATCATACGTCTGTTCAGACAGAAAGCCTAGGCTGACTACCCCCTAAGCAGGTACTGTAAACCAATAAATATGTGTCTTAGCTTGTCAATATTTTGTCAAAATTTTATTTGGGCTTCTCTGACACAATGGATGTGACAGAAGTGTTTGACATACATCTTCTGAAAAGCTCACAGTATTCTGGAAGAGTAACCTATTCTCCTTGGACTGCCAGGCCGAAGACAAGGGGCCAGTGGAACTCCAACTATATGTTTCTTATAGCAGGGATGGGATGTTGTTTGTTGTCTAGTTGATTTTTAAGTCATGTCTGACTCTCTGTGACCCCATCTGGGGTTTTATTGGCAGATACCGATTTGCCATTTCCTTCTTCCGCTCATTTTACAGATGGAGAAACTGAGACAAACAGAGTCACAAAGCTATTAATTGTCTGAGGCTGGATTTGAACTCAGGAGGATATCCTCACTTCAGGCCTGGCACTCTATCCATTATGCTACCTAGCACTGTGATGCTATAGTGATAGCCAAAAAATTTCTATTAGAGATCTACTTTCCTTTCACGTCAATAGAGTTTTGTACGTGTCTTAGCCAATTGATAAACATCATTAATAGGAAAGTTTCTTTATGCCTGTTTGTGTAAGGAAAAAGACCTTTGCTAAACATCTCTGCAAGTCTTTCTTGATTTCTCCGCCTGTTGAAGGAGGGGATTAGGCTAGGTAATCTCTGAGATCACCTATTGGTCTAAATTATAGATTTAATCCTTGAATATAACTAGCAGGAGTTCCAGTACTAGCTGTGTGACCATGGTGAGTCACTTAATTGCTGTAAATCTCAGTTTCCACATTTGTAAAATGGGGATAATAACAACTTCTACCTCAAAGGATTTTTGCAAAGACCAAATGAGACAACTTATGTAAAGCACTTTGCAGATGCTAACGTACTTTATAAATGTTGTTTTTAAAACATATTCTGGGACAATTCGTTCATTTTACAGATAAATAAACTGATACCCATAGAAATAGAGGATCTGACCAAGGTCACATATTATAAGAGGGAGAGCCAGGGTATAGACTAATGAGAATATTAATGTTGATATGATTCATTTTGGCCGAAGGTATGCCAACTCTTAATAACCTCACATCTAACCACCGATTAGCTTAGCTTTTAGAGACAGCCTAAAACTTATGGGAATTGCAGCACACCCTGTCCCCTTTCCTTCTAGCCTGTCATTCTCAGTTGAAGAAGTAGAAAAGGGTCACAAATACAAATTCCATTTTTGGTTGTTGTTTTAGATGTTGTGCAGACCAAGGAATTCATCAGCTAAGATTCAGTTTCTTGGTATTAAGTCTCTCCACTTTTAAGTAGACTGTTCTAGTATTAGACACAGTCTGTTGCAACTACCATACTCAAAGTCTTTCAGTGTGGTACAACCTGCAAGTTAGAGGTCTACTGGCATGAAGTTTGACTCTCATCTTAAAGGTCTCTTTTTGATATTAAAGGTCATAAGAATAGTTTCATTTTTTTAATATTCAGAGCAGAATCTATTTAAAATCATGCCTTCTGTATTATCCACTTCAGGATAAGAATCATCAGATATCCCATTTTTTTTTATGGAGTTGGTTTTCAGGTATTAGCTCCACAGCCTACAAAATCCTTTCAGATAAGGAATCATGACCTTTTCCCACTTGGTTTATCTATAACTACAGGTGTGAAGAACAAAGCTATTGTAGACATCTCACTCATTCTTTCCCTTAAATTCCTGATGGGCGCCATCTCCAGTCATCCTGATCTATATTTTGTCACCAGACCCAGATGGCTTCAGAGGAGAAAGTGAGGCTGGTGACCCTGCACAGCCCTCCCTCACTTAAATCCAATTCACTTGCAAGTCATGGCATCATCTTCCAGATGTCATGGTCCTCCTTAGAGAATGAAGGACAAAAAACAGCAACAACAATAAATATCTAACAATCACCTTTTAACTCAGTTACGTGAATATTAAATTACAAAAAGAAAGCTAATTTGGACTTGGACCAAATAGGACATTTTTCCAACTGAAAGTTAAAGAGAGGAAGAAATATCAAGAGAGGTTGTGCATTTTCCTTCACTAGGGAGCTGTAGAAATAGAAAAGACATATGACACTGTTTGGTACATTTAAATATTTGTTGCTCCTGACTCCTGATGAATTGGCCTCATAGTTCCTTCTAGCCATATATTTTATTATGGGAAACACTAGCTTTAAATAGAATTTGCTTTTTTGAAGAATCTATTCAGACTAGGCCTATGAAAATATGTATTTGCTCTGCATTTGCAAAGATGACACTATTGAGGAAGACCCAGTTATGCATGCAGTTCAAGCCAATTTTCCAATGAGAGTAATTGGTGTCTTCAACTAAAGTTCTACTCTGATGGATGTCTGACTGTGGTATGGTAATGACCCCAAATTCTCTGTTGGCTAAGTCAACAGAGCACACACTTCAGCAGGTTCTATCAAGATATAAAGATTTTGAATATGGGTTCAATGATGTACTGTATATTTATCATCTAAAGACCAGTATGGATTAATTTTTTTCTCTCTTTTTTCCAAGTTTTTTTTTCAATTAAGAAGGATTTATTTTCTCTCCCTCTCACCTGCTACTGAGTGAGGAGGGAAGGAAATGATAAACAAAACCCTTATGAGAAATGTGCATAGTTAAGCAAGATAAACTCACATACTGGCCATAGGTAAACA
This sequence comes from Vombatus ursinus, assembly GCF_900497805.2. Lineage (NCBI taxonomy): Eukaryota > Metazoa > Chordata > Mammalia > Diprotodontia > Vombatidae > Vombatus > Vombatus ursinus. Next base: position 16,543,825 of record NW_020954652.1, read on the forward strand.
AATTATATCTTGGTCTGAAACCTCAGTCCATCATCTCTACATCAGAATCTATCATGAGTCATCATTGGTCCTCTAGAATCATGTAATTGTAATTGAATTGATAAGAATTCTTAAGACTTTCAAAGTTTTGTTTATAATGTTGCTCTTAACTCTCTCTCTCTCTCTCTTTATATATATATATATATATATATACACACACACACACATACACACATATATATGTACATGTATATGTATGTATAGACCCTCTCCTACCTTTCTAGTCTTAATACATCCTACTTTCTGCCACACACTCTTTGGGTGACATTAGCTTCCTTGCTGTTACACAAATGAGACACTCCATTTCCTGGCTTCTGGCATTTTCTCCAGCTGTCCCCGATGTCTGGAATACCCTCCTTCCTCATTTCTATTTACTGCCTTCCCTGAATTCCTTTATGTTGCAACTAAAATCCTATCTTCTTTAGGAAGCACTTCCCAAATCCCCTTAATTGTACTGCCGTCCCTGTTTTAATTATGTCGTATTTATCCTGTATATACTACAGCTGGTTTGTACATATTTGTTTGCTTGTTGTTTCCCCTATGAGATTTTAAGCTCCTTGAGGGCAGAGACTTTTGCTTCTTTTTGTATCCTCAGCACTTAACACAGTGGCTAGTGCATAGTAGGCACTTAATAAATGTTTATTGGGACCCAGGCTCAAATCTAGGCTCTGACATATAGTTATTTTACAACCCTGAGCAAGTTAGAGGTCTTGACTAAACTTGACTAAACCTCAGTTTTCTCATCTGTAGAGATCAAAATATTTGCAATATCTGCTTCGTAGGGTTATTGTGAGTTTTGTTGTTACTGAGTTGTTTTTTAGTCATGTCTCACTCTTCGTGACTTAATTTGGCAAAGATGCTAGAGTGGTGTTGTTAACAGGGCACTTTTAAATGTGAAAGTGTTAGGTAAATATGAGATCATTTATTAACAGAGTTTGCTGATCTTTCGGGGGATCAAATATGCATTCTTACCTCATAGATTATGTTATATGTATAGGCTAATTTACAAGAAAATAATATAGACTTCTTAGTCTGGAAAGGCAAAAAGAAAGGACAGAAGATAATTAAAAACATTTGCAACTTCATGAAGCTTATAATAGTACAAACAAGGATTTGCTCATGGAATCCTGGAATGCTAAACATTTTCTGAAGACAAATTTAGGACAAATAAAATGTACACCTTACTTTATAAAATATTTTTTAACATTAATGAATGTGTTATCCCCAGGAAGTGGTAGCCACTACAATATAAGTAGCTTTAAAAAAGGTGAGATAAATAAATGTATAATTGGTCTCTAAGTTTGTTTCTGTTGTTAGAGACACACTCTTGAACTGGATGGAAATTGAGTGTGGCTCAAAAAGGCAATTCTCCCCAAAGAGAATTTAGCTGATCTTTTCATTTTCAAAGAGAATAGGGTGACAAATATGTAGCTAGATTTAGTGTGTGCTAGTGCTAATTAGTCACCATGCTCTATCATTACTCCTATTTATTCTCTAGCATGAATAGTGATAAAAAAATGTGTTAAAATTTAAACCATTCCACTTAGTGTGAAGGGTAGCAAGATGGCATGGTGGATAGAGCACCAGGCCAAGAGTCAGGAAGACTTGTCTTTGTGAGTTCAAATCTGGCTTTGGATACTTACTAGCTGTGTGACCCTGAGCAAGTCACTTAACCCTGTTTGCCTTGGTCTCTTATCTGTAAAATGAGCTGGAAAAGGACATGGCAAACCACTCCAGTATCTTTGCCAAGAAAACCTCAAATGGGGCTATGAAGAGTCAGATATGACTGAAAAATGATAATAAAAAACAACAACAAAGCTTGGTGTGAAAATAATAATAGCAAGCATTTACAACACTTAAATGAACATAAATGTAATGTTGGCAAAGTGGTCTACATATATTGTCTCTTGATGCTTACAACAACCCTGTAATGTAGCTGTTATTATTACCCTCATTTTACAGATAGGTGAAATAAGGTGGAGAGAGGTTAAGGGACATGTAAAGAGTTGTACAACTACTACATGAAGCAGGAGATGTGAACTCAGGTCCTCTAACTCCAAGTACAGCACTTTATCCACTACACAACCTAGCTGCTTCAATGCTCTGAATGAGTTAAATTTTAATGCTTTACTGTGAAATGTTAAGCCTTCAAAGATAAAGGGAAAAAATGGTCCAGTAACTAACTGGGAAACTGAACTTAGAGCTGATGATATTTTTCATGTTCTAAAATTAATTCATTCAACAAACAGTGATCATCTACCATGTTGCTCTATCATAAAATGCATATGAACAATGGGAAGTGATTAGAATAGTTTTTCAAAAGACTTTCAGATTAAAGCATTGTGTAAATTGTCTTCTGAAGTCTCTTCCAGGGCTAGACCTTTATCAGTCAGGTACCTAAATGGGTAAGAATTCACGATCTGAAGGCCAAAAGATAAAAGTAAATCTGTAAAATGTTCAAAGAGAATAAACTTGAGCAATGTTGAATTTCAGCCAATTAAAAGCTTTCGTTAAGTGCTTACCATGTGCCAGGCATGGTGCCAAGCACTGGGGCTGTAATAAGAAGCAAAAAAATGAAGAACTAAGAATTCATTGCTTTCTCACCATCTCCTATTCATTTCCTTTTTGGTCCTATGCAACTCTCACCAAAGCATCTAGAAATCTCAGCTTTGAACTGGAAACTTCCATTAAGGTAATGAACATTCTCTTAAAGTAATCTGGTAAGGTAAAATAGTGAGATAGTCTCTAAGATCCTTGACTCTATTTGAAATGTTTATAACATTTAAAATCATTTTTAGCCAGTCATCCTTTCCCAAGCTAGGTTTTGTTTTCATTTCAAGAATCACGAGTTCCACTGCTTTGTCTCCTGCCTACAGCTTGAAATCTTTAGAAGCACATTCCTTATAAATGGAATCATTTCATGCAGCTCAGCTGATCAAGGACCAACATTGAAAAACTCTTACCCTTCTAAAAGACAACAATGCATCTCCAGCTTTTCTAGTAGTCTGAATTTAGGTATAACTGCATCATTTTGCAAAAGAAGAAAGTCTTTGAATTTAGGCATGGAAATCTGTTGGTATACTCTAAGATCTAGCTTTGACCATCTGCATTAGATGACGAGTGGAAATGTGATGGTTTAGTTTTCAGGTATCTTTCATAAGGTGCTGTCACTTCCAACCAGCCCTTTGTGTATTGGTATTGAGAAATCCTAACAATATGGCTGCTCAGTCGCTGCCCCCCCCTCCCCCATTATCATAGCAGAATTGCATGGAAGCAGATGGTAATGAATTTTATAGGATGATGTTGACAGAATAAACCAAGAAAGGTTAAAGAACATTCAATAGCATTAGGAAACCCACCTGCGTTATGAGATTGAGTTTTCTTATTACCATTCATTTTAGTGAGATTATTATCTTAAAAAACACCTAACTAAATATGCTAAGGTATTTCAACACCACTGCTTACAAAATGAAAGTTACAGAACATATGAAACTTCTACATATTTATTCAGAAAGAGAATATTCTTGTCAGGTGACTTAGTACTTTGGACATTTGCCCAGGTTTGAAGAAAAAGCTAGCCACTCCTCTTCTGCACAGGTTTGTAGCATTTTTTTTGACTGAAGATAGTTGTAAATTAACATATTAAGAACATAAACATTTATATGTCACATAACTTGCAAAGACTATCCTTTACACTTAGGCCTTTTTTCCACTCTATAGGCTTTGGAATTAATGTTGCAGTTAATGCAATAGAATTTATGGCATTAAGATATAGATTTTTTTAAAAAGGCAAATTAAAACATTTGTCACTCTAGTTAAAAATCTTAAAAATCTGTCACTAACATGAATAGGGCCAGGAAAATAACATGCACAATGACTACAACAAAGGAAAAAGAAAAATCAACAACCATAAAACAATAGAAATAATGAATGATGTAAAAATTAAACAGAGCAAGTTTTACTTAAAAAGATGAGAAATAGCTCCCTCTATCTACCCCTTTGCAGATATAAGGATTACGTAAGTGTGGAAAATTGCAGATAAGGTCAGATTTGTTTTTGGATGTATTGATTATTTTTGATAATTCCCAATCCCATCCTCTACTTCTTACTCTTTTTCTTTTCTAAAAAAAACATTGCTAGTTAAAAGAGATGGCTTTTTGGAAGGGGATTAGGAAAAAACAAAACAAAAAATATCAATGACTAGAAAGGTTTATCTTTTTGCAATACACATTAAACATACACGGTAAAATGTGTATCTGTGTATATCTGTTTATATATGTACACACACATTGCATATATATGCATTGCATTTGCATATGTATACATGCAAATGTAGTATATGTGTATTTATATTTATATATGTCTCTGCATGTATGTATATATGTATTGTGTTTTATATACATGCATATATACCAATATATGTATACACACATATATACACACATATGCACATATATCTTACAATAGCTCACTTCAAATAAGACTACGCAAGGGTGAAAATTCCAAGAACTCTCAAGATACCCAGTTCTAGTAAAACATGAAATTAGGCAATCCCTTCAAAAGGCTTAGAAGGCAACTGTCAAGAATTTGTCAGATGAGAGATTTGGTGAAGGAAGAAACAGATGGACAAATCCAGAACTATAATGAACAATTTTTTTCAAATACAGGGCAAGTTTCACAAAATGCCCTTAGGGATTTCTCCATGCAATCTGCCCTTAAACAAACTTTTTAAGATTAATTCAGTTAGGGAATGGGTTGGTGTGGGAATGGAACAGAGACCTAGGGACACAGTGAACTCTGCTAAAGGGGCAGAGAGGGAAGAAAGGGGACAGGTTCACCTCAGGTACAGTGGTTATTCCCTCTGGTAGTTTTTTTTTAAACTTATTTGGACAAACTGGTACTAAACTCATTTGTTTCTATTCTTAAGTCCTCTGCTATCAGGGCCCTTTTACTCTCAGCACTTTGAGATACAATGCCCTGATTGTCTCCACATCTTACAAAGCTTCCTAAAGCACTGAGAGATTGGCTTGCCCAGGGTCACATAACTATTATTTGTCAAAAGATGAACTGGAACCCAACTCTTCATAGCTTCAATGCTATCTCTCTCTCTCTGCTCTATCTCTTCCAGGATTCATAGAAGTACTATTTGGAAGTAACTTCCAAACTCATGAGACTGCAGATCCATCTGAATGTTGAGGTTATAAGATTTTTAAGGCAATATAAGAATGTATTGTTGAATTCTCCTTTTTTGTATGTCTTCTATGACATTTATTTGTGTGATACATAAAATCTTTTTTTTAAACTACCTTTATTATACTTTTTATGAGTGGCAAAGTAGCAGAATGGTTCGAGGGCTGGTTGTGAACATTAGGAAGATCTAAGTTCAAGCTCTGATCACTTGTCTTACCAATGAAAGTTAAATACTCGTGATCAAGTCCCTTTACTTAACCTCTTAGTGTTTCAGGCAAATCTTGATGACTGCTAAGTACAGAAAAATAAACAATGTGCATTGGTAAAGAGTGTTTCAACATAGAAGATCCCTATACCATTGAAATCATAGGTTTTTGGAAAAATATATATGTATTCATGCATGCATATATGTGCACACATATTTATAAACATACTATATATGTTATATACTATATAGACATACAAATAACATATCAATGTCAATATAGATCTAGATAGTCATAGAAGCCAGTCATCTCTGATTCAGCAGACCCAATTTCAATGTCTGCTTAGAGAATTTATACTCTCAGAGAACACTAACAAAACTCACTCACTATAAGATTTTTTTGGAAACCATTTACATTTCAACACACAAAAAAGAAAAAAAAAACAAATGTCTTTCAGCTATTCTGACTTCTCTGTCTGGGCACACATATCTATCTATTCATAATCCAATATGCCATAAGACCAAAAGACAGCAGTTACTTCCTTCTCATATGCCAAGCAGAAAAGAGTTTACCCATCTATTCTCCATCCTTGCCCAATTTTCACTACAGAGCACTTTCTAGAGCAGGCTCCTCAATCCTCTGCTGCAATAACCAGGGGGCATCCACAAAGATTACAGTGTTCACTCTGTCGTACTTTTACCCATAAATCACAGATCTGGTGCTAATATTTATTATTTTTTTCTAGTTGGAAAAGGCTTTAGGGCCAAAATAGGTTTTCAGTTGTGCTTTGAATGATGGACCAATTGTAATTTGGAACAAGGTATGCCAGACCAACATGAGAGACGACAAAAGATTATTTACAAAGGCCCTTTTCTAAAAAGATAGGAAAACCTGGATGAAAGGTATCATCGGATGATAGAGCTCAAGGTATAAGTGATTTCATTGGCCATAGCATCAATATGAGTTAGTAATCTAATGCGGCAGCCAGATAAGCTACTGTCATCTTGGTCTGCCTTAGGTGAGACATAACTTCCACAGATAGAGATGTAATAGTATGTGTGTTCCTTGTTCTTGTCAGACCCCATTGCAAATACTGTGTATGGATCTGACTGATACAGTTTAAGAAAAACAATGGTAAGAAGGAGAATGTCCAGAGGAAGGTAACGAGGATAGTGGATGGTCTTGAGTTCATAACATGTGTGTATATGTGTGTATGTATGTATATATATATATATGTATGTGTATATATATATATATATATATGAAATGGACATGCTTATTTTGGAGAAAAGAAGAGTAAGGGATGACATGACAGCTGTCTTCGAGAATTTGAAGGGCTGTTGGATGAATGAGAAATTAAATTCATTCTGTATGGCCCCAGGGAGAAGAAGCATGGGCAATGGGTAGAAGTTGCAAAGAGACCAAATTAAGCTTGATGTCAAGAAAAAAATCTTAGCAATAAGACTCCTCCAAAATCAGAAGGGGCTGCCTCAAGAGGTGGGGCCTCCTTGAAGATCTTCAATCAGAGGCTAAAAAAACCCCAATTCTCAGTGTGTTATAGTGGGGATTCCTTTTATGAGTTGGACTAGATGGCCACTTAAGTCCCTTCCAACTTTCAAACTAAGTAGAAAATTCTCTAAGAATAGGAGAAGGATAATCCCTTCTTTTTACAGAAGAAACTAAGAGCCAGGGAGGGATTTGCCCAAAGTCACAAAAGTGGCTTTGAGTTCAGAGGTGGAATCTGAGCCCAGATCTTCTAAATCCAGAGCCAGTGCTCTCTCCACTAGAAACAATTATTCCCATGAACCAGAAGTCCTTTTGACCCTCATTCAACATATACTAATTAATGCCCTAATATGGGCAAAGCACAGAGCTTTATGTAGAAAATAGAAAGTGTCAAGTAAATCTACAAAGTTCTGGCATTTCTCAACCATTCACAGAAGTCTTATAGAAGACTTATATTTAAGTCTCCATCAATGTTGGTAGATAGTTTCATCTTATTTAAGAATACAAGGTTATATAAAATACTGATAGCAATTTGTGCTTAATGGGACTCCAAATTCAGCCAGTTGTGCCTGCCTTGGGGAATGAAAAGATAGATTTAGTTTTATTCTCGTTTATTCTTTTACCTTTCAGAAATGATTGCTGATGAGGCTGTCAATCATCAGTAGTTCTAGTGAGTTAGATGCTTGGATTACTAGAAATTTGAAGCTTTATTTGAAATGTGTCACAGAACATCAATATTATATAGTTATGTGCAATAGCTTTCAATCATCACAGATCTGAGATGTACCTAACTGGAAGTCTTTTCTGAATGGTCTTGTAGCCCTCTAACCACAAAGCTACTGGATGGCTTGCCAATAGTATCTTAATTTTTTAAATGACATTTTATTTTTGCCCATTATATGAAAAAACAATTTTTAACACATTTTTTAAAAAAATTGAGTTCCAAATTTCTCCCTCCCTCACCTTCCCCCTCCTAAGATGGTAAGCAATTTGATATAGGTTATATATGTGCAATCATGTAAAATGTATTTTCATATTAGTGACATCGATATCTTTATTGAACTTAATGTTCTCAACACATCTTTGAATGGGGGCATGTGGTCCTTGAAATGAATATATAGAGAAACTTACTAGAGGGTTCACATAGGATTTATGCTGTTGTGTGAATGAGTTAATCTGATAATGATATTTAAAAAAAAATCCAGATTATTGGCACATAAAACTAGGCTTAATGTGTGCGTGTGTGTGTGTGTGTGACAATTGGAGTTAAGTGACTTGCCCAGAGTCATACAGTTAGTGATTGTTATGTGTCTGAGACCAGATTTGAACTTGAGTCCTCCTGACTCAAGGGTTGGTGCTCTATCCACTGCGCCACCTAGCTGTCCTCTAGGCTTGAAATTTAAAAAAAAAAAAAAAGGTTTCTTTTTTCCTTGAGCAATTAAAAAAAATAAAAGAGGGGCATCTAGGTAGTGTGGTGGACAGAACACTGGGCCTGGAGTTAGGAAAACCTGAGTTCAATTCCAGACTCAGACACCTACTAGCTATGTGGCTCTAGGCAAGTCACTTGACATCTATTTGTCTCAATTTCCTCAGGTTTAAAATGAGGATAATGAGATAATTAATAATTGTGAAGTACTTACCATAGTGGCTGGCACAGATTAAGTGATATATAAATGTTAGTTATTATTATTCCTTAAAATGTTAATCATGGAGGGGCGGAAACTTAGTTACACTACCATAATATTAACAAAATTTATTATTTTCACATATTATTCTATTCAATTTTATCACTAAAATCATAGAGAAAAGCTTCTACAAACCACTTGATTAACGACTGTCATTAATTTTTACTCTTAGATTGCTTATATGCTTATAATATCTACTATCTACCTGTCAATTTATTAATCTATCTATGGTATTTTATTCCCCATTTATAAAACCAGGTGGTTAGACTAAATGCCTTTGGTGGTCCCTTCTAGTTCTAATTCTATGATCCTATTGAATCGGTATGCTATAATTCTAGGAAGTAATATTTGCCCTAAATTCATCCGGTGACCTCCAATGAGTATTAATTAAAGCATCAAGCCCATTCTCAATTGATTTGGGAAGTCATTAATTTACTAAAACATTCTTTCTCCTTGAAATGTGTACTTTAAATTAAGGTTTTTTTTATTATCTAGATAATAGCCATATGATTTCCTTTTAAGAAACAGATATGGAAGACAAAGGAAAATATTCCATATGTAAAAAGATGGTAGACAAGCAAAATTCTATTGTCTCAAAATTGCTCTATATCATAATTAACAGTTTTATTATCCCATTAAGAAGAAGAAATTAGTGAAGGAACTTCATTTCTTAGATATCCCATTAATGTTAGGGCTCTACAAAGGATACAAAAAGCAATGAGAAGCACCCACCCAAAGCAAAACACTGGTTTACTACAGTCTGGCATTCATTTTTGCCTTATTTCCTGTTATCATGGCAAGTTCTGTCCATAAGCATGAACTCTGACTTCTCTCACAACACAATTCCACAGCGATCAACTCATTTATTTGCTGTCAAAGAAAAGTCTCGAGCTTAAACTATAAGTTTGACCTTGGACTTATGAGAGGCTTCAGGAAATATGATCAATCTGCTAAGAAAATACTCTGGCGCAGAAAGAAATAAAACACGAAGGGTTTGGGGTTGCTGGTTTTTTTTTTTTTTTGGGTGGGGGAGTTGGATCAGGAACTATAATATATAGGGCTAATAAACTGTGAGGGAGAAGTCAGTTTACTATGGTTTTCTCTTTTTCCTTCATCACTATGAATGTTTAATTAGAAAATGCTAAAATAAACCAAAATGACCAGTCAGCATTTTATAGTGCCAACATAAATATTTGCTTCCTTTTTATGTCCAACTGGTGTACTGCCACCTTGCATTTATTGTAGAACCAAATACATTTGTGTTCCATAATTGATAAGTAAATTTTTTTCTCAGTCTCTGAACAATGATCCTGCTAGTAATTCATATTCCACAGTAGATATATTGATACACTGCACACTATGCTAAGCAATATTTAAGATAATCACTCAATTACCAGCAAGGCTATCAAAGATGAGATTTTCCCACCTTATCTTACATGATGTATATAATTAAAATTTCTTAGTATCTCCATTGAGTTTTCCCTGGTAAAAGCTTCAGTGTTTGATGCCAGCAAGAAGGAAAAAAAAGTGAAATTGTACATTGAAAAGTAAACCCCAAAGGGGAAAAATTATCATACACATTCACTGGGTTTTCTCCTAGCTAAGGTTCAGATAAAGATTTTAATTAGCTCCCTTGAAAACTGTGGTTTACACTAAAATAAAATTTCCATCATCACTTCCTTTTCACACAATGCTAGGGATGATAATATAGCCAAAAATAGAATGCAGAATCTTGATAAATGGTTGCCATTCCTTCACTAGTTTAGCAGCATTTTCTATTAGAAGTGGATGTTCAGTCTTTAATGTTTGTATTGTCCAGGTATAGATAATTCATTACGAGGTATTCATTTACTGTTAGAGAATTCATTTCCTAAAATCACATACAAAAAATCAACCCAATCAATGAAAATTTGTGAAAAGCAGTTTTCAGTAATAAACATAGCAGGGTCAAACAAGGTAAGGAAAACAATCAAGAGTGATATGATAGTAAAGTAAAGGATGTGATCAGATTATTATGTGACTGGAAAACAAAGATGAGCCAGCTTTATAGTCAGAGGAATGAACAAAGGGATGGCTGATTGTTCTCCTTTGCAACGTTAGAAGAATGTGAAGGACTCCCAACATGTTAAGAGGACCTCCTATGGCCAACGTCTGGGAAGACATAGATAAGAGTATCCCAGCATGGACGTTTTGCAATCTGAGTCACTAGAAGTAGTACTCACACCAATGAGGCCACAGGAGTTCTACAAGAATATTGGAAGGTAATTGAAATAGTAAAATACATAAAAAGTGTTATTCAAACTGAATTAGGAAAAAAACTCTAAAAAAAAAAAAATCTAACCATCAGAGAACATGGAATGTTTCCTACCTATATCTTTGAAGTCTTTCATTAGACAAAGTATCTCTCACATGTAAGCTATAATATAAAACTCTCAGAGATATAACAATGGAGGTAATTTTTATCAATCTGCTGAGAAATGACATCAAACAAGGCCTTAAATAAGTTATTAAAGTTAATAACTTGATCTTACTTATGCTAGTTTCTAGTGTTGTGGAAGATATCCTATAGAAAATCTAAACAACTCCACAAAGTATCTTGTACTAATTGTGTGAAACTTGAGAAATTCCAAAAGCCATACCAATGAAATCCACATCAATACAAAGAAGATTATTCCAACCATAAAAAATAAAATGGATGAAAAAACATGTGCTGCCTTTATTATGTTATTCATTTGGAAAGGTACTTCCACTACTATGTATATTCTGAAAAGCATTACTGATGGATAAGAATTGAGGAGAAAAGGGAAAAATGTGATCATTAGTGATACTATATATTTGTGGTTCTAAGATTAATTAAAGAGAAAGCATTTTTTATTTTTTTAAACAACAGAAATATACAAAGATACATGATGAATATGACTGCTGCATTTTTTTTTTTACCAACAGCACCTTGTTGAAGAAAAGGGCATGATGAACAAAAGCTATAACTGGAAAAAGCGATGTGATGGTCCTGTAGTGGGAAAGGGACAACAGATGGATCTTCTGCATGGCACATGGACTCCCTGAGGTGCTAAAAGAAAACAAGGGAGGTTCCAGTATGCTGATGGGGAGATGCTTACCGGAGGATTTTCAGGGGGAAAACATGCCCAAGATATAATTACAATAGAAATAGGGATCAGTGATTTTTTTTTTGAGAATAAGATTTATCATTTGCATACTAAAGGAGTATGAGTATACATTCCAAGAAGCTATCTGAATGAAGGCTTGAGCTGTAATTTCTGGCGAGCTTACTTTTGTGAATCTAATGACTTCCGGTTATATTGAATGAATTCTTACACAGCACTGTACCAAGGGGGGAAAAAAACCACAGCATATGTCAACACTGTGGGTGCAGATGACATGCAATTTAAAATGTCTAATTACACATTTCACCTTTGCTAAACATCCTGAAACCTGATGTGATTTAATCATAGATTAATGCATTTCTCTAAGGCCTCAAATTGAGGTAGCTCAAATAACTATATTTTCAGGTCTGGTTTATTGTCTATAAGTAACCCAAGAATTGAAATCTCTTGAGTGTTTTGATCTGCCAAGTAGTTGAGGAGTTCATCTGCATATAATTACACATGAAATACCATTCGTTCTCAAAAAAATGAATGACTTCTGGAACATAGGTAACAGTTCCATGGAGTTCAAATCAGTTACTAAGTCAACAAGGATTTATTAAGTATATATTACATGCCAGGTACTGTTCGAAGCACTAAGAATACAAAGAAAGTCAAAAACTGTATCTATTCTTAAGGAACTCATAGTCTAATGCATCACTATGAAAAATAATCTCTGACAGAGAACCTTCAAAGAACCTTCATTCAGTTGTGTCTAACTTTTCGTGATGCCATTTGGGGTTTTCTTGGCAAAGATACTGAAGTGGTTTGCCATTTCCTTTTCCAAATCATCTTACAGATGGGGAAACTGAGGCAAGGAGGGTTAAGTGACTTGCCCAAGGTCGCACAGCTAGTAAGTGTCTGAGGCCACATTTAAACTCAGATCTTCCTGACTCCAGGACTAGAGGTCTTCCAGTACGCCACCTAGCTGACCTTAATAGAGAACTCCCTAGCATTCTTGAGTGCCTGGCATATGTCAACTGTTCAGTTGTCTTTAGTCACGTCTGACTCTTCACGACTCCATTTGGGATTTTCTTGGCAAAGATGATAGAGTGATTTGCCACTTCCTTCTCCAGCTTCTTTTACAGATAAGGAAACTGAAGCAAACAGAGTAAAGTAACTTGTCCAAGATCACACAATTATTTAAGTGTCTGAGGCCAGATTTGAACTGAGGAATATAAGTCTTCCTGACTCCAGGCCCAGCACTCTGGGCACTATGGCACCACTTAGCTGCTCAGAAGAAAGTATGTTAGGCCTAATGATAGCTAGACTTAGGGCCTAGTGAAACATTTAATAACCTATACGATGCCTTCTTCCAACTTCACTCTCCTGCCACCAACTGCCTATGGCTTAATTTTTCCCTCATAGGATTCTGATCATGGAGTAATTCTAAGTATTTAAGTTGTATGGCTGGTGTGCCCAAATTTTGTTTAAATCATTGTTTATGGTTGCTCCCTTTCAGATATCGAACCTGTGGACGTATCATTTGTCAGGATACTCATTTCCTTTCCAAAAAATTATTATGGCATTAGCATAGAGTCTATTGATAATGGGTATATTATTCACAATTATAACTCTTTGGCAGATGGTAACTTTACAGCAATTTTATTGCACATACACTCTATGCTTATAGTAAGCTCATCCATGTTTCACATTGTCCTGGCTTCCCATTGCTCTAGTCTGTGGCCATCTCAGCCACGTACATACGTACCTTCACACACATATATGTCTATGTATATATACACAAATTTATCATTTATCTTCCTTAATTCTAGTGCCTTCTCTCTCTTCCAACTTATGTATATAGCTTGTTTGTATATAGTTATTTTTGTTATCTCCCACATAACACTGTGAGTTCCTTGACAGTGGGGACTAACTTTTGCCCCTTTTTATGTTCCCAGCACTTAAACACAGTGCCTGGCACATAGTAAGCACTTAATACACAAATGTTTATTTACTAACCTACCTAGATGATGTTTTAATGAAATCTCAATGTCATGTCTCACAGTAAGGATCACTGATTCCCTACCTGCTTCCTCTACCCCTCATACGATGAACATTCTTCAACATGAAAAATAACTCCGAAGCTCTGCATGTTAAGAATCATCAATCCTATGTAGATTAAAAATCCCATTGTGGATATGCTAAATCTTGGTACCCTCCCATGTTGAGGGCAAAGATACAGTTTGAAAAAGGCAGGCTTTGAAGCCAAGAAAGGCCTGGGTTCAAGTTCCACCCCTAGCAAAAACTAGCTCTGGGACTCTGGACAAGTCATGTAGGCTCCCAGTGTTCTAAGGATTTTCTAAGACCCTTAAGTAACAAAGAAAGTACTGATCGCCACCCCTCAAAGGAATTTCCTTATCCAGGAACTCCCTGGATGCATGAAGTCATAAGTTCACTCTCTCTACCCTATTCCTTCTCCTGTATGTAGCTATTAAGATGTTACTTTATACTGATACTCTCCCCTCCAAAATGACTTTGTATTTATTTTTTGTCCTTGGCTTCTTTTGAAACTCAGCTTAAATCCAATCTTCCTCAAGAAGCTCTTCCCAGTATCTACCCCTCTCCTTCCCATGCTAATGGCTTTCTTTGGCACAGTATATAACTATATACCATTAGGTCACAATTAGTGTGAATGATAAATCCCCCAAAGTACACACATTCATTTAAATTCACACTATTCAGTTATAACTATGTAAAATATGGCTATTGATTCTACCCCAATGAAAATATACAGTTTGAATTTCCATTATCAGACCACTCCAGGGATTTGTTTGTACTAATTGTGACCTAGCTGTACACTGCATATATAAACTGCTTATAGTATAGTCATTTGCATATTTCTATATTGCCTTCCCCCCCCCAAATATGACTTCTTTAAAGTCAAGTACTATGTTCTTGTCTTTCTTGGTAACCCCAACATGACACATAGTGTTTAGTAAATGTCTGACTGATTGCCTATATATTTCCTACAAAAATATAGATACAATATATATTCACACATATACATATATACGTATATGTATATGTGTATATATATACATACATATATGTGTATGGATAGGTAGATAGATATAGAGGTAGATAGACAGGTAGCTGGATAGAGATAGATAGATAGACAGGTAGACAGGCAGGCAGATAGGCAAGGCAGATAGGCAGATGCAAACAGACAGGGAGATACAAAGAAAGATAGATGGATAGATAGATAGACAGACAGACAGATAGTCTCTCCTGATAGACAGTCAATTTCTAAAGGGCAAATAGCAGTCGTGTTTGCACATAGGCATTTGACTGATGTGCATTGAAGCATCTGTCTTGCACCTATGGTCATCCATTCAGTCCTGAGAGGAATCTTCTACTTTTCTCTGGTCCTCATTGCTGTCTTCTCTCAGATTACCTTGTATTTACTAACTATATCTATTGTAGACTCCTGATAAATGGAATGTTAGAGCCTTGTAGTCAGGGGCATTCTCCTTTTATTCTTTTTGCCCCCAGAGCCTAGCACACAGTAGGCACTTGATAAATGTCTGTTCAAATAGGCATGTGCAGTCTGCCTCAAAGCACCAATCTGATAAATTTTGTTTGTAAGACAAGAATCATCCCTTTTAGGTGGAACAAAAAAACAAGAAGCAAGGAAGGATGGGTTTTTTCCCCTTCTTTCTTTTTCCTTCCTTTCCTTTTTCCTTCTTTCCTTTTTTCTTTCTTTTCTTTCCTTCTGTTGTATATTGGGAATAGTGGCAAAGCTCACAAACTGCAGTCTAGGAACATTCTAGAATTACCCATAAATTCTTGGGGGCAAGCCTGCTTTCCAGTATAGCAGCTATGGAATATTCATTTCAACCCATGGATGAGTCACTGGAGTCCTGACAATCCCTGCAGAACCTGAAACAAATTGGAGCTATAATTTACAGCACAATAGAACTCAAGACAGTAGCACATGTAGTCCAGGCTCTTTAAATATTCTATAAATAATAGCCCTGAGGGGTACAATCGACAATAAGCAAGGGCTGAATGATGAATCATCAGGTAGTTTAAGTAAAAACCTGTCTGATTAAATGCTTTGTTTTTAAACCACCTGCATCAGTGTCTGCAGAAGCAGGACAGATCAAATTGTTCTTGGTATTTTTTTTCCTTCTAAAAACCAGACAAGCATACAGATGATAAGTTTTATTATATTATGAAATGGAGGCCAACCCAAAGTGCTGAGTATTGTGTAATTCCAATTATCTCTCTTTCTGGCTAAGGATTTAGGGACCAGACACCACTAATCTAGGTTTACCAAGCTCCTAATGGCTTTAAGTCACATGGAAGTAATTTCATTTTGGTCCTCCTGGCCTGGAGGATACATTTCTCTGTATTTTCCTTGAAGAGTGTTTTGTTGTTGTTGTTGATGTTGTTGGGCCCACCAACCAGTTACCAGATGCTCGATTGGGCAAAGCTAATTAATGGAATCTCCTTTCCAAAGTTGGGCTTGCTGAGCATAATCATTAAAGTAGACAGTAAGACAGAGGCCAGAGACTTCTGAGCTGCACATAAGCTGCAGCAAGTGATCCCTTAGCCAAAAAGGAAGAATTGCATTGAGGTCATGTCCACACAGCGCCAGAGCATCCAGTTCATTGCCCCTACCCCAAACAACAATAACAACAACAAAACCTCATGCTATTCATCTGAATGTTTTATATACAAGATATCAAATACTGAAATTCACTAACTTTGTCATCAAACCAGCTGTTTTTAGGCTATTTGGTCTCAGGATCTCTTCATATTGGTAAAAATTGGTAAAGACCCCCTTTAAAGAACTTTTGTTTATGTGAGGTATACCTATTTGTATTTACCACATTAGGAATTAAAAAGTCAGTATTATTGTGAGAATAGTTTTAATCACATGGACCCCTTGGAATTCCTAGGCCATGTCTAGAAAACTGCAGCATTAAACTGATTACTTACATTGGCAATAGCATCCTGAGTAGAGTTATGGACTTGGAACCAAGAAAACTTGGGTTTGAATCATTTCTCACATTTTTAAACTAAATTTTATCAATAAACAAAAATCTATTATTTCTCCCTGCCACCTCTTCCCCATTGGAAACTTTAGAAAAGAGAAGAAAACAAAACCCTTAGAACAATAATGAATAGTCAAGGAAAAAACAACAAACTCCTGAATTGGTCCTATCCAAAAAAATATACCTTGGATATTTGAATCAATAAATCTTTCAGTCAAAAACCAGACTTCATGACATATTAGATAGAAAGGTGGTTTTGAAGTCAGAAATACCTGAGTTCAATTCCTGCCTTTGTTCCAGAATGGCTATTGATGCTGGAAAAGTTTATTTATGTCTTGTTACCCCCAGCCATCTCTCTAACCCTCCATTAAATTATGGAGCAGGTGCTGATCTTTACTGGTGGAAGGAGTTTTCCTAACAGGAGTTCCCTATACAGATTAAGTCATAAATCACCTTTGAGACAAAAAATAATGTGTCAAGAACTGTGATAGTTGCTGAGGAAATGATGCCTGTCTTCAAGGAGCTTATATTCTGTGTTCCCTTATGCAAGTCACTTGACCTCCCTTTCAGCCTCAGTTTACTTCTCTGTAAAATAGGGATAATAAGGGCACCTACTTTACAAGGTTGCTGTGAAAATCATTGAAATACCAGATATAAAGCACTTTTCAAACCTTAACACGTTATATGATTGTCAGATATAATTATCATTAAATTATATATTAAATTCTGGGTGCACTTAGGTTAGTCAAGAAGTCACCTGTCAGTACCCCAGGCAATTGCAAAGCACTGCCAATGTTAGAAAAAGTGCATGATAATTTTGTTGTATATTTGAAAAGAATAGCAAGTTGTGCATAAGAGATGTGCAATTTTATGTGCAATCATCTTTTTATTGTATTATGAGAATGCTTGTTTTATTCCATAAATCAAAAATAAAATAAAAAATAAAAGGAAGAAAAAGGAGTTTCCTTACCAGGATCTTCCTACATCAATGAAATCATAAATGAATAAATTGATCCAATTTCTAGCTCTTCATTTTCCACCCAAAACAATCCCTTATCACCAGTGATGCCTTGAGGAATACATTTTCTTCCACCTGGAAGGGACTTTAGAATCTAATTCAACTCTCATTTTTATAGATCAGTAAAATAGGAGCCAAGGAATTTAAATGACTTACCCAGGTCATGCAGGTAGTAAGTGAAAGAACCTGGTCATAGGGTTATAAATTTCAAGGTAGGCAGAACCTTTCAAGACCATTCTAGCCCAACACCCTCATTTTACAAATGAGAAAACTGAGATACTGAGAAGTGATGTGATCTGCCCGAAGCCTCACAAGGAATAATTGAGAGATGAAGAATCTGATCTTGTGTCCTCTGAATCCAAATTCAGCATCTTTTCTACTGGGCACACTGCCTCCCCTGATGGCATAGCATGAAGCTTTCCAGGTGCCAGCAGGGTGGTGGTGACTTTTAGGTGAGAGGAAGCTATCAGCCCCACAATCCATTCGTATGTACAAAATTCGATGTTGACTGCACACTTTTGGCTACAACTATGTCACATCAGTCAAAAGCATTTATTGAGCTGCTACCATGTAGTAGGTAGCATGTTAGTTGCTTGGGATGTAAATACAAAAGTGGACTAGCCCTTGCCCTCAAGAAGCTTTTGTTTTGCTGGGAAGATATAACATATTCACAGATAAGCAAGTATAGGATATAGACAATACAAATGTGCAGTTATTGGGGTGTGAAGATGAGCAACTTGGTAAATAAGGGACGACATGAAAAGAGCTTTGAAAGGATCAATGTTTCCAAGATGTGGAGGTGAGGAGGTGCAAATTTCAGACTTGGGGCCAGTTCGTGCAAAAACTCAGAGACAGGAGATGAAATGATATCTACGGGAGCTGTAAGTGAGACAGTTTGGCTAGAGTACAGAGTACATGAGGAGGAGTAATAAATAATCACCCTGGCATACTGGAGCCAGATTGTGAAGGGCTCTAAACGCCAAACAGAGGAGTTTGTTTTTTATCCTAAAACCAGTGGGAAGTCACTGAAGTTTCTTGAGAAAGGATGTGGCATGATCATTCTTGTGCCTTGCGCAACTGTGTGGAGGATGGATTGATGTGGGAATTAGACTGGATGCCCGAGCCTACTGAAATACTCAAGGTGAGAGATGGGATTCCAGTGGTCATGGTGTGAGTAAAGAAAAGGGGACAGATAATGAAGAGGTAGAATCAACAATTAGTAGCTGATTGGATATAAGGGGTAAGTGAGGGCAAAGAGCTGACTCAGATTGTGTGAACACAGCTGACTAGAAAAATGGTGGTGCATTCAATAGAAATTATGGTTTGAAGTTGAAGGAAAAAACTTGGGGTCCACTTAAGGTGGAAAATCAATGGGAAAATGAAATCTTTCTTTGGACAAACAAAGCTCTCAATGGACTAGATTTACTAATAATTGTGAGTAGAAGGTACAGAGACTGATTTCTGATATTATATTGATTTTCCTAGAAAAGGGTTCTATGTCAAACTTCAGGTCTGAAGAGTATCCCCAAAAGGTGGAACTAAATTCAAACAAAAAACAAAACAAATAGATAAAATATAATGTTTTCTAAGCCCATAACCTTCAATTCTATTCCGTTTAAATCAAGAATTCTCTGGCAGTTCTCATTATTCAACCTAATACTGGAGGTACAGAATCCTTTACTTTTAACACTCCCATTTATGCTTACAAAGTGCTTTACATGAATCTTGTCATTTGAAACTGATAACAATCCTACTGGTTAGAAAGAGTGAGTCTTATACTATGTATTTCTCAAGATGTTGTTTTTATTGTAATTATTATTAATAGTAATAATATATTTATCTAACATTTTACATTTATAATATGCTTTATATAATTGTCCCATTTAAACCTCAAAACAACACTGTGTAATGGATAATAAAAGTATTATTATTATTATTATTATTATTTACAGATTAGGAGACTGAGAGGTTAACATTCACAAAGAATTAGTATCAGCAGGAAAAGTTGAAACTGTATCTTCCAGATGCTAAGTCCAGGATGCTATACAGGACAAAGAAAAGTGAGGCTCAAGGGAGTTAAGTGGATAAGTTCAATGTCATGAAACTAATAGATACTGGTGCCAAGACTTAAACTCTGATCTTCTAACTATAATACATAGCTCTTCCTTCTCTATGACAGTAAGATGTGGAATGCGGGGCCATCTCCAGTCGTCCTGATCTATATCTGGCCACTGGACCCAGATGGCTCCAGAGGAGGAAGTGATGAAACTAGTGACTTTTCACAGCCCTCCCTCACTTAAATCCAATTCACTTGCAAGTCATGGCATCACCTTCATGATGTCATGGTCCTCTTTGAGAGTGAAGGACAAACAACAACACATGGAAGGGCTACCTCTGACGAGCTAAAGATGAACATCAGAATGGGCAATCGAAAGGAGTATGGTGGGTGTGAGCAAGCTGCCACAGAAGTTCTGATACTACTTTGGGAAATTTACAGAAATGTCTCACATACTCAGATTGGTCTATAATCTACTTGATTCAAGAGTTTACCCACATGAGACTTATCACAAACCAGCCATACATGGCTACGTTATGTGACTCTTGTCTATGTTCTCTTGAAAATTAACCAGAGGATGTCTGCCCAAAAAGGTAAAGGCCTTCCTCAATTTCTCCTCACATGGTGAGGGTACCAGTAGAGCACTCTGGCATCCATATGTCATGGAGAATGGTGGTTTACTCTTTTCATTTGACCACCCCATCTTCTCTTTCCGTCATACAATCCTTGGTGACATCTTTCTACTCTAATTCTTTTCTTTTCTATCTTTGTTTTGCCTTCTACAAGGAATTATATAAACATTGGTAATGCAAAGAAAAGGCAAAAAAGGACCCTGCTCTCAAGGATTTCAGATTATAATGGGTAAATCAATAACAACAAAAAAGTATATACAATATAAGTTCCACAGGCTGTCAACAAGAACTGGTATGGGTTTCCTGAAGATCAGTATTGATTAGATTGGAGGGCTGATGCCAGATAGAGCAAGACTTTGAAGGCAAATCAAAAGAGTTTAGACTTAAATATTATAGGTATTGGGATCCCATTAAAATCAGGAGGAAATACACTGAAAGTATTTGAGGACGGTTAATTGGATAGCCTACACAGGATGGATTAGAAAGAGGAAAAACTGGAGGCAAGAAGATGTCTAATTTATGTTTCCTTTTGTTTCTTTCAATAAGCTAGGCATGGTAGTGATGAAACCCTGGATGGAACTTTAGAATGGAATAGTAATCTACTGAAAAACAAAAATGTCACCTAGTTTCATTTTTCCTATAGTTCTTTGTTACAAAGAAAGTAATATTTACTAAGTTAGAAAACCTGGATTCAAATCACAGGCTTTGCTATTTACTCTTTGCTGTCCTGAGACATTCACCTTTACCTCTGAAGGCCTTCATTTACTCATCTACAAAATGAAGAGGTTGGACTAGATGCCCTCTAAGGTCCCCTTCCAGCTCTGAATCCTATCATCTCACCCTTATGCAAAAATACTGAAGTACTGTTGTACTTCACCAACATTCTGTTAACTTGAGAGTTGGAAATCATTTCCCGGGGTATTCATAATTTTGGCCCTTCATGACTACTTTGAGTTAGTTTCCCCTCTGGCCCAGTTCTCCCTTCTCTTTTCAAAGTTTTCACTCTGTTTAATTGTCATGGTTAATTAAAGTGCAAGGAAGGTAGGGAGGGGAGTTCTGGTTAGTCTCAAGTGACTGGCATGACCCATCCCAGCAGTTTCAGATGTGCTGACATATCCATCCATTGACCAGGTCACATTTAAAAATTAACTTGTTGGGGCTTTGTAGAAACTGCATTAAGTCCGAACCCCCCTATCCCAGGAAGCAATGTGGTGTAGGGGAGAGTGTGCCCCAAGTCTTAGGGGGCAATGTCTATACTTCTGTTCTTGCTGTATCACCGAAGTAAATACTCCCTTTGTAGAAATTACTTGATATCAATTGATAAAATGAAACTGGGCTGCTAACTGGTGGCATCTAACAGTTGAGGAAACACACCGTATTGGAGGCTTGAGCCAATATCATTAGAGAAATAACTCCAGACACCCTTAGGGTTACACCCTGAGGAGGGAAATTCAGGCTTGCACTGGGGAGACCCAACGCATCTGTGAGGGTGGAAGTTGGGATAAGAATACTCAGAGTTTAAATTGCTACAAAGGCATTCATTTATAAATTTATGCTATCCTCTACCATATTTTCCCCTAAAGCAGCATAAGCCAACAGCAACAACAACAAAACCCAGATTAATCACATAATTTGCTTCTTGTCTTTGACACTTAGAGCAGGGAGGTTGTGTGATTGATCCCCTGAGCTTCCATTGCCTTATGCAGAAAATGAGGTGCTATTAACCTGTACCATCTACCCCACAAGATTGTTCTGAGGATCAGAGGGACTCATGTATATAAAAGTGTTTTTTTTTATTTAACAAACTTCAAAGTTCTATATAAATGTTAGCTATTATTTGCAGCTATACAGAATTGCTCCTTAGAAACAGAAAATATTCCTGGCAGAGATCTGCACAAGTGGGGTGCACGATTCTAGAAGTCAGTTTGTCAGAAGTGATTTTCAAGAAAAACAATTGACTTGCTTTGCCAGACAGTTAGATTTAGGACAATGTTCTCAAACAGAACACTTATCAAAGTTTTTAAAAATGGTGGTACAGAGCAGTTTCACAACAGTATTGGAATGCTTTCCTACAAGCCGAAGAAAGGTCAGGAGTGGACACATTTCAGGGCCCTGTCAAAAGCTCTGCTTCAGAGATCTTTGTGTCAGCTGCAAAGTGAGAATTCAGGAGAGAGGACCATAGGAATTCAGAGGCTCTGTTGAGAGTTCATGGATGGAGGAAGATGCAATTGTGGACCAGAAAGAAGAGCTACCCTGACAGCCATGACCTTTTAAAGGGCTGCTGAGTTAAAAGGCTATGCTTGGACCAAATTCTCTGCCAGTGTAGCAAGTGACTCTGGGAGCAATCCTGGTTAGCAAGTCAGACCCCTTACCTTAGTCAGTCAGTCGACAAACATTTATTAAGAAGATAGCATCTGCAAGGCACTCTGCTTAACACCAGTGATGCAAGGAAAGGGGGGAAAAAAGGGCAGAAAGCTGACCTGAAGGAGTCCAGACTGTAATGGCAAAACCAAAACCGACAACAAAGTATGTACAAGATCTGCTCAGTGTATTTAGGAGGCAACTGCAGGAGGAAGGTATTAGCAGTAGTGGGATGGGGGTGAGACCTCTTGCAGAAGGTAAGATTTGAGCCGAATCTGCAGGTAAGTCAGAGAAGCCATCTAGCAGAAATGAGGAAAGAAAATATCCCATGTTTGAGGGATAAGCAACATAAAAGCATGGTCAAGAGATTGAACGTCATGTGCGAGGAGGCTTGTGTTTAATATGTATATTTGTTACAGGGGTTTTTAAAGTGGGGAGGGGGAAGACAGTAAGTGTTTATGACATAAATTTTTAATTTAATTAAAAAAGCAGGGAGCTGTTCCTAGATCATAGAGTATGTGGAGGAAAGTAAAGAATAATAAGACAGAAAAAAGATAGGAAGAGACCAGGTAGTGAAGGTTTTAAATTCAGAAGAATATTATATCTGATCTTGAAGGTAATAGGGAGCCTTTGGAGTTTACTGAGTAGGAGAGTACATTGGTAATATTCTTTTTGCAGCTGAGTGGAAGATGGAGATTTGAGGAAAGAGGAACAACAGTGCTTTTGTAGATGTCCAGGCGTGAGGTGATGAGAGGACTCAGTAGGGTGGTAGTTGAGTGAATGGAAAGAATTTGAGAAATGTGAAGGTGGAAATGAGAAAACTTGCTTTACAGTGATACTGGATACATCACCACCATACTTTTGATCTTGACTAAGTCAGACTTCCAGTAGCTTGTACCATTCAACTTAAAGGCTTGCTTTTCTGTCCATGACACTTTTATAATCTGCCCATTCAAGTAGTGTGGGCAGATCCAATTTGTGTAGTGTAATCCAATTCAATCCAAGAAAGATTTAAATCCAATTCACTTGCAAGTCAAGACATCACCCTCCTGATTGGTCTTCTGAGAACCAAGGATGAACAACAGCTATACCTCTAGGGGGTCCTAAGGGGCGCAGTAGAGAGATTTCTGAACCTGAAGTCAGGAAGACATCTTTCTGAGTTCAAATCCAGCCTCAGACACTTACTAGTTGTGTAACTCTGGGAAAATCACTTAATCCTGTTTGCCTCAGTTTCCTCATCTGGAAAACAAGCTAGAGAAGGAAATGGCCAAATACTCCAGTATTTTTGTCAAAAATCCCCAAATAGGGTCAAATCAGAGTTGGACACAGCTGACTGAACAATAGCAAAACAATACCTATGCCTCTGCCCTCAAAGGGCTTACATTATACTGGGAGAATAGAAAAAAGATAGGAACTGGACCTGCTATTTCATTACTACAGAGAACTCCTGAGTGAGGGAATTCTGCCAACTCAGCTTGGACCTTTTCTGTGATTTAGAGGGTTACAGAACTGGTTAGCTAGACCATGGAAAGGTCAAGTGACATGCCCACTAGTACTATTTGTGCCAATATATGTCAGAGGTAGAGCTTGAGTCCAGGTCATTCTGACTCAGAGGCGAGCTCTCCAAACACTATACACCATGATGACTTTCTATAAGGTAAATACCATAAAGATCAAACCTTATCCCTCTTTTCTTGATAGTGAAGATAAAGCTTACAAAATTTCATTAGACATAAGTCTACTGAAGTCTATGTTCATCATCCTCCATGCCATGTTCCATAGCTATAACTGGATATAATAAGACTTCATTTTAAGCTTGCTTACATCTCTACTGAACTATTAATTTTGGACGATGTTCTCAAACCAAAAACTTAGCAAGATTTTAAAAACCTGGGAAATTGACTTTCCAGCAGTATAGTATCTCCTATCTTGATGTCTTCTTGTTAGTTGGAAACCCTATCAGGCCAAATCAACCTTGTTCTAATGCTCGGGCATCCTTCAGAAGGCAAGGGTACCATAGAGGAAAAGTCATTGGACTTAATAGCAGAGTTGGGAACATGTATCCTCATCCCAACTGTGTGATACTGACCAGATCACTTTCTGAACATGAGTTTCATCAAACTCACAGGGATGTTAGTAACAAAAGGGTTTTGTAAACCTTAAAGCAAGGCATAAATGTGAGCCTATAAAATTCTACCATACCGTCTTATGCCTTGGGAGTCTTAACTCTTCCAATTCTGGGATTCTTTCTTTCCTGATTGGCGAGCACCTCACATGACCCAACATTTCTAGCTAGGCACAATCACACTTTGTTTTATATCCTTGTCATATTATTTTCCTGCCACCACGCACATACCCTTCTTCCCTTCCCCATTACCCAGTTCTGGAACTATAACCTTCCAGTGCTTCTGGATGTCAGCTTAATCACTATTGGCTGCATTACCATGCAAATGACTTCCCATAACATTCCCTTATGCTTGTTTTCTTCCCCTATTAGAATGTAAGCTCCTTGAGGGCAGGGACTATCTTATTTTCATATATGCATTCATAGGACTTAACAGTGCTTTCTAAGTAGCAAGTATTTAATAAATGTCTTTATTCATTCCTTCAGTAAGGATGGGGTTGAGTGATTTGTTCAATACCAACTTAAACTTAATTATAAGATGCCTAATCAATCATCCACAATGATAAGCTTTAGGTTAAGTTAAAAAAAAGGTATTAGAATTGTAATGACTCTACATAGAAATTATGTTCAAATGAGGAAAATGGTACACTCCAGGGGTCATCGATAAATTTTAAGCTTCATAGAACCAGCATTATTTGAGTCTGGAGCAGATATTGCATTCCAGTAACACAGCTGGTAGCATAGTAGATACAGCACTGGACTGGGCCTAGAGCCAAGGATACTCGAGTTCAAATATAGCCTCAGACACTTAGTAGTTTTGTGACCCGGGGCAAATAATTTAACCTCTTTTTGCTTTACTTTTATCACTTATAAAATGGGATAATAATAGCATCCATTTCCCAGGGTTGTTGTAAGGATCAAATATGAGATATTTGTAATATAATATTTTTGTAATATATCCAGTATACAATACATTCCTTCTCCTTTCCCCTCCTTTCCTTCTTTCCTTTCCTTCCTTCTTGCACTACCTCTTTCCTCCCTCCCTCCCTCCTTCCTTCCTTCCTTTCTTCCCCCCTCCCTTCCTATAGACTCTCTTAAGAAGAAAGTATTTGGTGCAAAAGGGGAGATGTGGGCTCCAGCCCTGTCATCTATGAACATTCCGTGTGTTTTCTTAAAATAATGGTATTTCCAATGCTATAAGTTTTTGGCAAACTGACTATTTATCTTAAATGGCCTCAATAAGGCCTAAGGAAGGAGTGGTAGGCCTTCTTATCATCTGCACACTTTGGAGTTAACAAGGCCTAAAAAGTCTCCTATTTTTCTTAGGGGACCACAATGCTTCACCCTAGAGCAGTTTTTAGCCCTGAAAGGAACAGGCATCTAAGTATCAGTGCCCATTTAAAAAAGTACCTTCACTGACACTGCAAGAATTTATCTGGTTTTTGGCACACTACATACAAAAGGATACAGCCTTTTGCAAAGATGCTACTTAAAATGCTAAAATGTTCAATCTAATTTAAGATGCTCGTATTGCTCTGATAAGAGGAAAGGAAAATGAATTATTTGACCAGATCAGAATCCAGAAGCACTGTCAGTCATCCCTCTGTCATTCATTTTTAAGGTATTTCGTTGATTAAATTCACATAACCCTGTATACACATGCATAGGCTAAATGCAAATTACTTCCTCCGGCAAAGGCTGAAATATGAAGCCTGCCCCTGGCTACATTGACAAAGTAACACAGAGCAAAAATAGAACAATCAGCAATAAATTGCATAAACCTTATAGCATAAGCATCATTCATAAGAGTATCTTCTCAGAAAAAAAAGTCTCTGTTATAGATCAAAGTAAATACTCTTATCATCATTAACTTTCTACCAAAACAGAGGATTTAAATAATGGACAGTATTTGACTCAACTTAATTGTTTCTTGCACAGCCATTGCTAATCTCTGGATTAAATAATATATTCTCTAAATTACCTATTGATTATGAGTAAAGATAGCAAGATACTTAAATAAGAACATTTAATAAGGCAGTAATAGTAAAGAAGAAAAAAGCTAATCTTCTGGAGGAAAAAAAAACACAAAAAACTATATGACCAGAGCTTTCTTTACTGTACTGCTAAAATTTAACTAAAATAATAAAAGCTCTTTTCAAAAAACAAGTTAATTGAATAAAATTCAATTATCAAACATTTGTGTCTTTTTAAAAAATCTAAATTATAAAGGTATATACACATATATATATATATATATATTTTTTTTTTCCATAAGCCTTCAGGTTTTCCCCTTTTTAATCCATCATCCATACAGCTATTGAAATTGAAAGTTCAAATGCACAGGACCGACCATGCCACTCCCCAATCAAAAATACTTCAGTGGCTTCTATTGCTTCTAATATAAATGAAAAATTCCTCTTTTGGCATTTATAGCCCTTCACCGTTTGGCTCCAATGACTTTTCAGATTTATTTCATATTACCCTCTCTTATTTTGTTGCAGCCAAACTGGTCGACCTGTGACTCTGGGCACCCAGCATTTTGTCTTCTTGTCTCCTTTGCAAAGGGATCTCTCCCCAGCCTCCAAACTACTTTGCCTAAAGCACTCTTTTTCCTCACCTCTGCTTTGTGGAATCTTTAGCTCCATTTAAGTTTTAGTTCAAGAGACACCTCCTATCAGTTACAGATGGAGAGATGCAGAGAACACAAGATTCTTTTGTATCCACTGCATTATTTCAAAAGCAATTCATTTGATTTGGTAGAAAAAAAATATAAGAGCAGACTGTAGTATTTTACCAATGCTGCCTATTCAAAATGCATCAGTACGGCCATGAATAACTAGAAAATGTCATGGTCCAGTCCTTTCGCCAGTCAGGGACAACCAATGGTCAGACTGTACTGCTACACGAGAAGTATTAAAAAGAACCAGAGAAAAGCTTCCAGGATGTTGGGTGGATTCTTAATTGAGGATTACACAAAGAATACGGGAATTGTATTGGACAATTAATCTCCTGCTTCCATGTCTTTGAGTAAGATGTCTCTAGAGCACTGAATGCTCTCGTTTCATCCTTACCTCTTGGAACCCCTACCTCTCTTCAAGGTTCAATTCAAGTTCCATCTCTCAGACAAGACCTATCCTGACTCCTCCAGCTTTTGGCATCCTCCCCCAACTGCTGTGTCTTTGTTTTGAATATGATCTTATGTACCATTATCATACATTTCCTATGCCCCCAACAGAATAGAAACTCTTGGTGGGTGAGGTTGTTTCTGTATCCCCAGGGCCTAGCAAAATATCTGGCATATAGTTGGCATTTAATAAATATTTGTTTAAAACATTTATAGCAGCTCTTTTTGTGGTGGCTAAGAATTGGAGATCTAGAGGATGGCTAATTAATAGGTGAATGGCTAAACAAGTTGTGGTATATGATTGTGATGGAATATTATTGTGCTCTAAGAAATGACGAGCAAGATGATTTCAGAAAAAGTTGGTAAGCATTGCATGAACTGATGCAAAGCAAAGTGAGAAGAAACAGAACATTGTACATGGTAACAGCAATATAGTACGATGAAGAACTGTGAATGACTTAACTATTCTCAGCAATAGAAGGATCCAAGACAATCCCAAAGGACTC
Organism: Vombatus ursinus; assembly: GCF_900497805.2. Classification (NCBI taxonomy): domain Eukaryota; kingdom Metazoa; phylum Chordata; class Mammalia; order Diprotodontia; family Vombatidae; genus Vombatus; species Vombatus ursinus. The sequence continues at coordinate 16,572,440 of NW_020954652.1, forward strand.
GTGACAAAGCATGCTATGCTACTCCAGAGAAAGAACTGGTACTATCTGAATACAGACTGAAGAATGCTGTCTTTCTTTCCTTCTTTCTTTCTCTCTCTCTCTCTTTCTTCATTTCTTCCTTCCAAGACTTCTTGTACAAAATGGCTAACATGGAAATGCTTTACATGGTTTCACACGTATAATCTATATTGGATTGCTTAGCATCTCAAGGAGGGTGGAGGGGAGGGAGGGAAGGATGTATAGAATTCGAAACTCAAAGCTTTAAAAATGTTAAAAAGTGTTTTTAACATGTAAATGGGGAAAAATAAAAATATTATATAACATAGATATTTGTTTAATTGAAGTGAATTGGAGAGAATACCCCCCACCAATGAGCTAATGGATCAAAGCCGCACATGACTTTAAACTTTGCTATTTAGGAACAAAGAGATATAATCTGATACATTATCTTACTAAATAACAACAACAAATATTCAGTGAGAAACTTGAGTCTTTTCCAAAGCAACTCAAATAACATATGCGATTCTAAGGAGTAATGTAATAGCATTTTGGAAATGACAGATTCTAAGGAATCTCTTGAATAGGAAAAATTTTGTTCATCATTCCTGACCTTTCAGATGATTTCACCGATGGAAGTGAGCATTTATAGCCTGAACAAGTACAATGCCAATAAATGCATTTTTTAAAATCTTAGAACTTGGTTTCTTGTAAATTTAGTTCAAATTCTGGCAGAGTGTGCTCTAGCCCCATTTGATGGGCTGTATAAAATTTCCATTATTTTAACTGAAATCATATGACTTGGCTTTCTTCAGTCCCTATTCAGCAGACACTAGGTATCCAATTCTTGCCCAGGCTAGAAAATCTGTCCATTAATACAAGTAATGTCCCTTTCATAAGATGGCTTTTACCAGTGAAAATTTTCAGTTTTTCAAAAAATAAATCCCTCTTTCCTTTTCACTCTACCTAAAAGAGGCAGCAAGGTTGTTTTCACTTTGCTATGCTCTGCCAAGTGAAAAATGGGCATGGTGTTGGTCGGGCCACGGGTCACAGAAGCATATGGAGTGGCTATTCAGAAGCTATTTCCCAGACTCTTACTACATACACCTTCAACTAGAGTGGAAATAGAAGGTAGCAGAGAAGACACATGAGGTATCAAGGGAGTGAAGGAAAGTAGCATTGAACTAAGTGACACCTGCCTCCCTGTCCATTAACCTCATCTTCTAAGCTTGAATAGAACACTTTTTAAGTCCCTAACAGAGAGATAGCTAAATAGTCCATTATAACAGATTATGTTATTTGTCAATGGACAAAATACTATACTATTCTGACTTAGCAATAATTTAGGGGTTTGTGTTTTGTGGGTCTGGATGTTTAATATAATTTGATGGGAGGGGTGGAATCCATTGCTGGTTTAATACTGGTTGGCAACTAGTCCATAACTTACAATCTTAGCGAGTTTCTAGGAATGTTGAGTAATTTGCCCACAGACACACAGTATTATCAGTATGTTATACTGCCTTTGTACTAAGGCATGACTTGAACCCAGGACTTTGTGACTCCAAAGTCAACCTTCTATGCACTGTCATACTGCTTCTAGTGTTTTAAGTAATGAAAAACTGCAACTATATTTTCTATGATTAATTTTGACTATAGAATAGGAATCCCTTATATTTGAATAAATATAGAATTATTATTCCTGGATTGTTTAGTAAGAGGCAGAATGTTTGAAATTTGCCTATGATAAAAATCAACCTTTATTAATATTCTTGATGATAAATCTGACTCTTGGGGGGAGAAAAGCCACAAATAAAGCTCTTTTAGCTAAACCACAGGAATATATTTTCATTATGGATCAGTTTTTTTTTTTAAAGTAATGACATCAGTAGGAAGCAGTACTCAATGGGTATTTGGCGTAATGGCTTCTGGGACATAACTGCATTGAGATCAACACTTTTTCTGTCCTGTGAAGGACAGCTCAATTTGGAAGTTGATGCCACCCCTCTAGATGGTGGACTTGGATTAACAACCTAAAACATAGGAGGGGTATTACTTATGATAGCTCCATTTTAGTAGATCTTAGAGCTTTTACAAATAGGCCAAACATGATAGGCAGAGTGACTCTGTCCTGCAATCTCACACATATATTTACATTCACTCTGAGCTATCAGGGCCCAAAAAATAACCATTAAATGGAGCTTGGTGAGGGACCTATTGTTGTCCAATCAACGAGAGCCAGAGTGAATTGGGTTTAAGGCATGGTCTTTAAGAAAGTAGTCAGTAAAGCCTAAGATATCCAGGTAGGTTTCAGCCAATCAAATTTAACTTCCTTTGGGCACAGCACCCTCAGGTGAGGACATGAGCAGAGAGGACAGGACAGGACAGCAGAGGACAGGAATGGGTATTGCCTCAAAGTGAGAACTCAGAAAGACCTTAGCTTAAAAAGACCAAGGTTTCCCACTGCATCCTTGGACCATCTCTAGTCATCCTAATCTATATCTGGCCACTGGACCCAGATGACTCTGAAGGAGAAAGTGGTGATCTCACATAGCTCTCCCTCACTTAAATCCAATTCACTTGCAAGTCATGACATCATCTTCCTGATGTCATGGTCCTCTTGGAGAATGAATGACAAACCATACAACCATACACACACAACAACCTCACATAACACAGATAGATATTTAGGCTAGACCTGTGATTTTATTAATGTAAGGAACTCCTGGGGGTAGAAACTCTAAATAGAAAATTCATCTGAGTTTTCAGCTGAATCAAATTATCAATGCGTGTGTAACTTAATCTTAAGGAAGCTGCCTGGGGAACTGAAAGGATAAGTTGTTTTCTCAAAGAGCTGGGTTTTGTAATTATTTAATCATTTTTGTAACGCATGCAATGTGGCATTAGTGCAAAGATATTGGGAATTAAGGATTATTGGAAGATACAGGGAGAAAGAAAATTATGAGGTGCCTTGGTCGTCTCACCAAGCCCCACTCTCTTCCTATGTCTTTCAACTGGTAATTTTTTTTCTTGATTAGTCCTGCGGTTCATCTTTATGACAGGAGTCAAACATTTTCAAGCCATTTTCAAAATGGCTTGGTTATAAATCATAAATAAATAAACTGTTACATTTTCAGGTGTTTCTCAGAAGTTTAAATCACAGGAAAAGAAAATGTTTCCCTTGACTCTAGTCTGTAGGTAGGATAAGTGATGATTTTTATTCCATTTTTGTAGCTCTTGGAGTTCTCTCTCCGCCTTCCATAGCTTCTCTCTATTTCATAGTGCTGGTTACCAAAATAGCTAATGTAGGAATACTTCCAGCTTAGAGTATGAATGGCTATAGGTGTTTGTAGGAAATCTCTCCTCTCTCTCTCCTTGTCCTCTCCCTCTCTTCTCCCTCTTTCTCATCTCTCCCTCCTTTCCTCTCCCTCTTTCTCTTTCTACTTTTGTTGAAAAAAAAAGATTTTTTCCCTTTTAATATCTTTCAATTTGGATCTTACATTTACGGAGGGCCAAAGTCCACAGTATTAGGGAAGTCTAGCACTTATGCAAATGTATTAGCACCAAGGAAGGATAGTTTTAGGAGTGGTTCATATTAGTCTAACTAATCCTGTTGTGGGAATAAAGAAGGCTGTTCTGGCCAATATTAGCATAAGTACCTAACTGCTTAACCTTCAAAATTCATTCCTAAGGAAAAAAAAACTATTCAAAACAGAGAAAAGAAGACATAAAATAGTTTCAAGATATGGAAATGATGTTAGGAAAAATTGTCAGTCATAAAATGCAACATATTTGAACATTAATCTCAGAAAAGAAAGTTCAGTCAAGTTGGATTGGCTTTCTTAAAAGTAGAAGTAATCTGGCAAAGTTAAGTGTTATGATTGAAACCAGACTATTAAATTGATTAGTTAAGTTTATTTCAATCAACTGAATTTTTATCCTGATGACTAAAACTTTTGCCTCATGAAAAGAGTTCTCTCAAATAATTTTTGTAACATTAGCTTCAACAGCCTCTCCCACAGACTGCAGATATTATTAGTAATATTGAGAGTTTAACTCTTATTTTTTTGAGGAATCTGAGGGGACTCAGAATTTAACTATGAATTTTGAAAAAATTTAAACTGTCATGACTGAAGAGAAAACAGAGGTTTCTTCAGGACTAAGAAAACTTATTTGCTGAGAGAAGAGGGTTTAAAATTTATTTTTTCAGGAAACCTAAGAGGAATATTCTAGAGTGAAAGATATTAATTGGCATCTTGAGAAACCTGAATGGTGGAATGGTGTTTCCAGAATGGATAAGTCAGTAGTTGTAGTAATGGCACAAGGGGACTTGGGATGTGATCTTTCTCACAGGTGACATGTTGTAAATAATTATCTATGTATTTTTATACTGATAATAATAAGCCAATAACTTGTTTTTTATGTGCAAGAAGTTAGGGGGTTAATATGTCTATATCTATCTATTTATTATGTAGAATATTTTTTCTTCTTGTTATTCAGTCATTATTTTCAATTGTGTCCAACTTTTCATGACCCCATTTGAGGTTTTCTTGGCAAGTGGAATGGTTTGCCTTTTTTTCTCCAGCTCATTTTACAGATGAGGAAACTGAGGCAAACAGGGTTAAGTGACTTGTCCAGGGTCACATAGTTAGTAAGTGTCTGAGGCCAGATTTGAACTCAGGGAGATGAGTCTTCCTGACTCCAGATCTGACACTCTATCAACCGAGCCACCTAACTGCCCTTTGTAGAATATATACATACACACATGTGTGAATGTATGTATAGACATATACACACATATGCATATGTGTATCTGTGTTTATATAGACATAAAGCAAGAGCACTTATGGGGAAATTTTTTCCTCCATTTTATTAAAGAAATGATAATGAATTGGTATGGGAGCTCAGAGCTAATTATTTAATAAATGAAAAAATGTTGTAATTGTAGTAATTAATATGAAAATATCAGAAAATGCCACTTTAATTACCTGGGGAGTGGGATGAGAATGATTAAAGAAAATATTCCTGTAGCAAGCAGAGAGAGGTGATAACCCTAATGTAGGATACACATGTAATGGTTGACCTTAAACCCCTTGCTAGAATTGTTGTAAATATCAGTGCTACTATTTTGTGCTTAGAATATTTTATCAGAAATCAAAATATGAATATAATTTTCCTAATTGATCACAAATTTCATCTAAGTAATATCTTGAAGTTAATCAGAAACAATTGTCCAACAAACATGTTCTGTCGTCAATTAAATACCACACGACTTCAATGAATCTGTGATCTCATTGACATGAATATACATTCCCACAATTTAGATCACAACTCAATCATGACCACTTATCCTGAGTGACTCTTGTCTATGACCTCTTGCAAACTCTCCACAGAAAGTCCAATCAACATAGTGGGGCCATTCTGCTATGTATTCTGACATGAGACTTATACTAGTGAAATATGTGAGCTGTTCCTCCCCCAGTCATATCTTTTCAGCCATATCTCTCTCATGACATCTTTCTTGTGACTTTCCTAGTATCATTTTTGTTTACAATGTAAATATTACACGCAGCCTAACCATGTTCCTTTATAGTGTTCTTTGGGTAATATTCAACTTTCATTCTTCTTCATTTAATCACTTTTTAATCATTACAGACATATGTGATAAGAATATTAATCCAACAGTATTACTAGCATGATAAAAGAAAGTTATAGAAAGTAATATTCATAAAAAATTTTTGTAGTAGTTTGTAAATAAATATATAGGTACAAGTTTTCTACCAGAACTGAGGAAAAGGCAACAAAGTATAAAGTAAAGAAGATTACGGATACGTATATATTTATCATATATGTAAAATGTATATGCTTATATGCATATATATGTATACATGGTGTCTTTATGTAAATATTTAGTAAAAATAGATGAAATTCTTCATGATTTGCCAACCTGCTCCACAATCATCACAAATTACATAACTACATTTCTCTCTGTCATTACATAGAAATACAAGCTGTTTTAATTTAGTTTAAAAATACGAACGTAAAGATTGGAGCAAGTTTGGGCCAACTCCTTCCAAGGACCAGCTATTTTTAACTTTCAATAAGATTCCCCAAGGACCATGTTTCTAAATGTTCTGTATCTTCTACCTCTAACAAGAAACCACGGATGAATGACAACAAAGGCTCAAACACAGTGGAATGGATTTGAAGTCAGAAGATTTGGTTAGTCTCAACTCTGACATTTAGTACCTGGATGACTCCTTAAATCTCTCTGGGCCATAGTTTCTTCTTCTATTAAATGAGATGGCTGGATTAGATGATCTCAAAAGTCCCTTCGAGCTGTAAATCCAAGATCCATCTAAACACACTATACTATGATGGCCAATGATGTTGAAAACCTGGGGCTGAATTTGAACCTTTATCCTACTTTTAAAAAGGAAACGGTTTTGTTTGTTGTAACATTCATCAAAAATATTGCCACCTTTTAGTCAGACTCCATCTGCAGGGCACCATCAGACTGAATTAATCTCCTTAATAGCTGCAAGATTGTTCCCATATTAACCATAAATCCAAGGGTGTATTTGTCTAAATTATTTGGAAACAACATATTTTCATTAAGGGAAGCTAGGTGGCACAATGGATCAAGTGTCAGGTCTTCCAGTTAGGAAAAGTCATCTCCCCGAGTTCAAATTTGGCCTCAGACACTTGCCAGCTATATGACCCTAGATAAATCACTTAACCCTATTTGCCTCAGTTCCTCATTTGTAAGATGAGCTGGAGAAGGAAATGGCAAATCACTCTAGTATCTTTACCAAGAAAACCCCAAATGGGGTCATGAAGAGTCAAGCATGACTGAAATGACTGAACAACAACAAATATTTTTGTTGACATATAAATGTTGATATAGATATATGTGTGTATGCATATATGCACATGAGAAAATGCAATTTTTTCAAGACTGGAGACCAGTTTAACGATTTCATTGGTAGGTCATATTGAGACTATTATTTATGTTTTGCTTGATTTTAAGGATATGCAAGATTGTGTGTCTGTCTGTGATATAAGTACAGTAAACACAGACGTATACATATAGATATACTCACTCAGAGTCAAGATGCGTGATTTCATTGGTATAAGAAACTGGCTCATGGTGAAGAAACTCCCCCAATCAATACATGGCAGAAACTGTTTTGCTATCAACAGTCATACAGAGTGGCCTGGAGTGAGAGGTTGTTACTTGACCAGAGTCACAGAATCAATGGGTCAGAAATAGGACATTAACCAGGTACGCTTCCTCTGACATCAGAGCAGGACAACACAAACGCACACCCACACAGAGGCAGCATGGTGGAATGATGAGTCAGGATGACCTATGGACCATATCCTGAGGTAACTATCTAAGAATGGATCAGTGGTAGAAGAGCTACCAATCTGCATATGTAGGATTTCCTTACCAAGAATTATTTTATCAGTGAACTTACATGTTTATCCTATGTATGGGAGGGTGTTTACACGTATACATCCTCCCCCCCCCAACTCTCTGTCTCTTTCTGGTGCTACAACACCTTACACTACACATTTTGTAGCTGGGCCCTGAAGGATTGAAAAAATGTTGCCCAGAAGAGATATAGTGAGGGCTGAGAGGGTAAGAAGTAATTTCAGGGGGAATGATAATATTAGCAGTCAAGTCCTTAGAAGGAAAACAAAAAGTGACATAATGTTCCTGAAACAGTGAGTACTCAGTTTGGCCAGAACAGAAAGCTCATAAAAAGGAAAAGCAGAAGATGGGATTGCAAAGAAAGGTTGGAGTAGGGTTGTGGAGGACTTTGAATATCAGGATGTAAAGATGGGACTTCATTCAATTAGCAATGACAACCAATTGGGAATTCTAAGCAGAGGAAAAAGTAACAGGATGGTTGATGATTTAGGAAGACTAGCCTAGTGGTGATAAGCAGGATGGATAGAAGAAAAGTGTGGATGGAAACAAGGAGACTAATTAGTAATTAATTGGGATAATTTAGTCATAAGGTAATAAAGTTCTGAATTAAGGAGGTAGCATCAGGAAGGAAAAAGAAGAGATGGATATGACTAATAACATGAAAAAAGCCTTGACAAGACTTGGCAGTTATCGAAGATGGGGACTAAGGGTGAGGGAAAGAGGGGGGCTACAGCAATGGCCTGAACAAGATTAAAATGTAATTGGGAAATATTTAACAAAATAAATAAAAATACAATAGAACTTAGATAATATTAATATACGGTTTCTTAAATCAATATGCAGCCCACAGGGATCCTGATATATGGTTTAGTGGCCCTGTGTCCTACTGAAAAGAACCTGATTTGGGCCTTCGGGGAAGAAAGGTTTTAGAAAGGTAGAAGAGAGTGAATCACATTTCAAGTAGAATTTCTTGCTGGGTAAAGTTTTATAGGAATTTGGATAAGTAACTGAATGGGGATGAAAGCTCATTAAACTTCCAAGAGTTTAAGATTAAAAATCATAAAAACATCCCACCTAGGATGGTAAGCCTTTCATAGCAGACTAAATGAAATGTCTACAGATTCTTCTGGCTTTAGTATTACTGTGTATCAACCATAATTAATAATAATAATGAATGTTTTATTGCTCTTATATTTAATTATACACTAAAACTGAAACTGTCAAAAGCTCAGATCCCAGAACCATAACCTTACATGAACTAGAGTTTTATAGCCCACTTCCCATGAACTCAGTTACTCCAGTCTTCAGTGGGAAATTAATACTGGAAACCAAGTAATAGCTTTTGTTCCAAGGATAATTGAAGGAGCTCCAATTTGGGGGAAAAAAGGATTCAAATTGGGGATATTTACTTTTCAAGTTGCAAAAAAAGTGTCTTTGATCCCAAATCTCTAGAAAAAAAGGATTTTGAAAAAGTCCTATTTCTTTTGATAATTTGCAGTTCCTATTTACATCTAAATGAAATCTTCTTTGAAATACACCCTTTACATGTTACTTGAAACTATTAAAATGTTCTAAGGGGAGCTAGACTTATTTTCCAAAACCCCTGATTGCTGACTTTGATCCGTGATAAGAGTCAATGCCATACATCTTAAGAGCATTTTCAGATGTATAATGTACCCTATACCTATTTAATTTGGCTACTGCATTAAGCATATTATAGGTAAGAGCCAGCTGTTTGTGGAGCATGGTGAGGCATGAAACATTCCTTCTCTTCAGTCCTTAGATTGGCATCAGATACCCACATAAACAAAAAACACCATTCATTTTTACTGTTACCCTAGCTGAGTATCTCTGATTTCTGGCAATTTCTAATCTGCTAATTGGTTTTGTCCTTGTTAGGGTCTACAAAAGCAGCCTGTGTAGTGAGCTACACAAAGACAGCAGCTGTTCCCATAACGTTATTATGCACAGTTACACTTCCTGGATAGATAGCCTAGATTTATGCCTCTGGTCCAATCTGTCATCTTATTTCAAAATTACTTTTTAATTTGTGATATGAGTAAATCATGAATGATGAGTCAAGCAGGGAACTTCATAACATTTACTTTAGAGATGAAACATTCTATTCTATAATTTAGATGTGTGTATGTGTGCGTGTACACGTGTGTGTGCATGCGTGAATGGATTTTTAAAAGCTAGTTTCTTTCTTGCACCTGTTCAAATAGATGGAGGGTCATTATCTCAGGTGATATGTCTGCAAAGAGCTGAAGTGTAAAAGAGGTACTACAATAGTAATGAAACACTCCAGAAGCTAATCTGGTGCACAGCAGTTAATTCACACTTTATGGTGGGTTTCCCTTATCGGTAGAACCACATTTCTCAATTTCTTTTTCACTACTAGCATTATCCTATTAAGCCCAGAAGAAGGAGTGAGTCTTCAGACATGGCTTAGTCAGGACAGGTGTGATTAGTACTTACTCCTGATGGCTGTCTGAAGTTAGATGTTCTGTCCGTGTCCTGTTTTCCAAGTGAAGGAAAGCTTTAAATGAAAAAAGAGAGAAAGAGAATGAGTGAAAAGGGTGAAAAAAGGTAAGAGGCCACCAAGGAGATGAGCCAGGATAGGAAGAGTGAAAAGAACTAAGGAGAAAGGAATAAAGAGGGATGTAAAAATAAATCTGTCTTTAGCCCTGGCTCTCTCTGGTTCAGATGTGGCTTAAAGAAATTCCCTGGTCTATTGCTTTATATCTACTGGAAGCAGTACCAACTTGACCTTTCTTCGCATGACCAGTACCACACTACCAGCGCCCAATTATGATCTTAAGAGTAAGAGTCAAAGCTATTTATTTTACAAGTCATGGGAAATCAGAAAAAAAATCACCCAAATCAGATTTCCTAGATGGAAAATCATGGAACTGGATATTTTAAGAGGACTGAAAAGCTTCTGGTTAATTGTCAACATTTTTCTTTAAACTTATACTTTCTTAGGAAGAATTTTTTTGGAGGTCATTATAAAATTTTACACAAAGTATCTCATTTTTTTTTAATTTAGAAATTCCAAAAACAGAAAAAAAACCAATTGTACCCCACACAACCTCTTCTCACAAGAGAATATATGGATATGTTTTTATTTTCTCATTCTATTTGGAAGATGAGCTTGGTTAGTTTTATGTAAGCATCTTTTCAGTATGTTTTCCCTTTTAATCCACACTTCTTCATTCAATATCCACATTCTCTTTCTCTGCATAGGCACTAAATGGAGGTTGTTACCATCATTGTATTCAACAATGCTACTAAAATGGCATCCACTTTTCATTGTGCTTAGGACTCAGAGCTGGAAGGGTTCTGAAGCCAATGCTAAGATCTAAAGAGAGTCGACGGGTAATAGTACTTTTCTGAACAATACCATGAGCTTAAAATATACTTTCCTTATTATATGATATTCAGTTGAAATTCTTACTTATTTTCTACCCACTGTGTTTTTTACCTGTGATTTCATCAGTGTATAACACTTTCAATGTGAAAACTGCCTTCCACATCTGATGTAGATTGGCAACTGATCTAAAACTTGAGAGTCTTAGAGAATTGTTTGGGGTCATTTAGAGGTTAAATAATTTGCACATGATGACAAAACCAATCTATATGCGAGGCAGTTCTTGAGCTCAGATCTTCCTGACTCCACGACCAATCCTTAAGCTGCAGTACTCTATTGCCACAGAAAGTGATATTTCCATGATCACATATCTATGTCTTAGAACTTGAACTCAGCTCATGCCAACTCCGAGACTAGCCTTCTTGTCACCACACCATAAAGCTTCTTGGCTAATTAATGTTTTGCTGTTTAGGTCAGAAAAGGAAGGATATAAGCATGAAATGAGATTCAAAGCTTTCCAGTGTTTCTGGAAATATTTATAAATTGGCACTTTGTAACTCCATCAATCAGTAAGCATTAATTACCTGCGACATGTCAGGCACTGTGTTTCTCTGGCTGTCCCCCATGCCTAGATGCTCAACCTCCTTCACTGACTCCTGAACTTCTCCTCTTCCTTTAAATTTCCATTAAAATTCTACCTTCTACAAGAAGCCCTTCCCAACCCCTCTTAATTCCATTACCTTCTCTCTGTGAATTATCTCCTATTTATCATTGCTTTGTGTACATTTATTCATATCTATATATTTATATCTATCTATATATTTATTTGCATATTTGCAAATGACTTTCTTTTGCCTTTTCTTTATCTCCAGCATTTCACATAGTGCCTGGCACATAATAGATGCTTAATAAAGGTTTATTGACCAATTGGTTGATTTCTATTATGTTACCTCAAGTAATAACAGATAGACAGACTGGGATAGCCCCAGAGAGCCACCTCTGTCTGACCTATAGGTTTACATGAGACTTGTTTGTGGATCAAGCAGAAAGGCAGATCTGATTATGGTAAATATCCCTTCTAGATCCTCCGTCTCATGTAGGCAGTGAAGGACCTGCCTTGCCTTGCCTCCTTTCTGTCTGAGAAAGTCAGATGTCAATTTCAAAGTATGTCTGTCCTTTAAAGTTGGTTTATATGTTCTGTTTAAACTAATAACATTGCTAGCCTAAAAACTTCATCATTCATACCTGCTTTGGTTTGTTGCTTCATTACTGTAAATGGGGAGTTTCAAAGGGGAGGAAGAGTGATTAGTGTGTTTAGGCATATATGCGTGAGAAGGAAAAAGGTCAGAAAGACGAAGGAGGGAGGAAGGATGGGTGGAAGAGAGAGAGAGAGAGAGAAGAGGGAGAGAAGAGAAGAGAAAAGACAGATAGGGAGGGAGAGAAAGATGGATAGACGGTACAGATTTTGAGATTCTGATTTGTCTGAACTTCTGTGCCACCTCCTCCTGGCTTCCCCTTAAAGCATCAAGAACCATAAAAGAGAATCTCATTGATTGATATTTTTATGTAAGCTTCCCAAAGGAGGGTAAAGGGAAAAAAAATAGATCCTGTCCTTTTTTCTCCCTGAAGTTTACACACACACACACACACATATGTATATATATATATATATATATATATATATATAAAACACAAAATAAAATATAAAAATAAAATAAAAAAACATGGCAGCATAGCTATTTGTTAGGGCTGGGTTACCAACTCTGTCAGGCTGCCTTTGGCCAACATCCCCTTCCAAATGGGTTTAAAAAAACCAATAACAAAAAACTCTGAGGGGAAGGGGACAGAAGAGAAGATGAGCTGAATGGGAAAAGATTGGAAGCAGAAAGACCATGATCCCAGGGAGATGATCTGAGCTGGGGTAGAGGCTGTGAGTACAGAAAAGAAGATAGATATGAGGTGTGGTTTTTGTTGTTCAGTCGTTCAGCCTTGTCTGACTTTTTGTGACCTCATATGAGGTTTTCTTGGCAAAGATATGAGTTGGCCATTTCCTTCTCCAGTGTATTAAGGCAAACAGATGTTAAGAGACTTGCCCAGGATCACACAACTAATGAATGTTTGAGGCCAGATTTGACTCAGGTCTTCCTGACTCCAAGCCTAGTTCGCTATCTAATGAGCCAGCTAGATGCCTCCTAAGATTTTTTCAGTGAGTTTCAATAGACAAGAATTGGCAATTGATTTCATAGAAGTGGGGACTGAGGGAAAGGAAAGGGTCTAGGATAATTCCATGGTAACAAACTTGAGTGATGAGAATGATGGTGGTACCCTCGACAGACAGAGGGACATTTGAAGGCAGAGAGGATTTGTGAGAGAAATATAATGAATTCTGTTTGGGACATGTCAAGTTAGAGATGCCTATGGGACATGCTTCTGGTTCAGCTGTCTAGAAAACAGTTGGCAACGTAGGACTGGGAATCATGAAAGCCTCTTCAGAAACAAAGCAATAATTTCTAAAAGCATCAAGAGATCTGCCTAACAACTTCTATGTTTTGGATATTTTAATAAAACAATGGAAGGGGCTGCCATGTCATAGTAGATAGAGTTGTTCGGTCAAGTCCGGCTCTTTGGGACCTCCCCCCCTTTTGGGTCTTTCTTGGCAAAGATACTGCAGTGGTTTGCCTTTTCTTTCTCCAGCACATTTGACAGATGGGGAAACGGAGGCAAACAGGGTTAAGTGACTTGTCCAGGGTCCAATACCTAGTAAGTGTTTAAGGCCAGATTTGAACACAGTAAGATGAGTCTTCCTGACTCCAGTCTTAGCGCTTTATCCACTGTGCCCCCTAGTAGATAGCTCTCTAGCTGTCCTCGAAACCAGGAAGACCTGAATTCAAGTCTCACCTCTGATACATAATGAGTTGTGTAATCTTGGAAAAATGATTCCACCTCTCAATGCTCTAGGGAACTGAGACATTCAGTTGCAGATAAGGTTCTGACTTGCATTGGAAAAGGGAATATCTTTACCTGGGAGCTCCCTAAATTAAAGAAATTGGAAGTTCAATCCTTAACCTCTAATTTATAAGCACTTCAATTGGATCCCATGGATCCCCAAGTGATTAATGGATAGATTTCAGAAAGTCTATGAACTCAGAGCGGACTGGGGAGATTGCATCTTTATTTTTATAACCTCTATTTAAAATGTAGCATTTCCTACCACGATGAATTTAGGCAACAAACATTCTAAGAAAGGTTCCACAGGCTTCACTAGATTGCCAAAGGGGTCCATGATTGAAAAAAGCTTAAGGACCCAAATGCTTACATATCAATAAGGTCACAGAATGCTGGACACAAAATGGAACCTTATCCAAAGTAGAGGCCAATACCCAGTATGACTCTCCCTTTTTAGAGATGAGGAAAATGGGAAATAAAGTGAATTTGCACAAGGTTACACAGCCCCCTAAGAGGCAAACCTGGGAATGAATCCCCAGTTTGTCTCTAAGTCCAATGTTCTTTTAGTAACCCTTCCCCCAACCTCCTTTTTTTTTCCTCAATGTGAGCAAAGCCTTCTATGTTTTCATGTTTTAGAGAGACTAGTATTAGCTTACAATCGCATGCATAGGATCAAATGAAATTATTTCTTTTAAAATAAGAGAACAGACAGCAGAAATGAATTGCCTTCCTCCCCCACATCCTCAGCCCCATGAATAGAATGTTTATATAACATTGTATATTTGATTTTCATTGGTAGAAATTGATAGGTGTTAAATTAGTGCTTGAAAAGCTCTCATATTGTTCCCTGAGGGCAGACAGAAAGAAAATTACAAGGAAAGATAGATAAAAAATAAATGATGGCTATAAAGTTTAACAAAATGCAATTCCTACAGGAGATTAATATTTACCTAAATGCAAAGATTTCGTATAGCAAACCCAATTTGCAGTATATTTGGCTTTAATAAAATTTTTAGAAAAATAATTAAGGACTTTGGCAGTTTTAATATATGAATTAAGTATAACAGGAAATGTATTAAATTAACCTTTTTCTTTATTAATGTATATTTTCTCTTGCTGAAGGAATGCAAGGCATAGTTTATACATCCAATTCTTATTTGAATTGATGGATCAGACTTCTAAGTTCATCAGAGAAATGACAAACAATTCAGGAAGAAAATGCCCAGCAGCGATTAGGAGAAAGGGGTGATGGTAATGAGGCACAGAAATTTCCAGATTACCCAACAGATTCTTATTAAAGTAATAATTACCTTTAACTATGACCTCATAATGAAAATAATTCACATTTCTATAGCTCTAAGGTTTATCAAGTGATTTCCTCACAACCACCTTAAAAGGTACATAGTTCAAGTATAACTTTCCCCATTTTACAGATGAGGCAACTGAGGCTTAGAAAGATGAAGTGATTTTCCAAAAGTCACAGAGTAAGTGTCTGTGGTAGAGGTCTGGATCATTGGCTCATAAATCTCAGAGATCAAAAGGGCCCAAGAATTCATCTTGGCCAACCTTCTTATTTTACAGTTGAGAAAACTTAGGCCAAGAGAAGTTAAGTGAATTATCCAAGGTCACAAAGTGCATAGGTAGCAAAGCTAGATTCTAAACTCAGTAAATCCAAACTGTACACCAACCGTAGCAACAACTTTAGCTGATCCACAATCATGTTGGCTATAACTTAGGAAGGGATGGGGAGATAAGAGTCCTTCTTTTCAGTCACTTCTCAGTTGTGTCCAACTCTGTTAACGCCCTTTGGGGTTTTCTTGGCAAAGATAATGGAGTGGTTTGTCATTTCCTTCTCCAGCTCATTTTACAGATCAGGAAACTGAGACACTCAGAGGTTAAGTGACTTGCCCAGGGTCACACACCTAATAAGTGTCCAAGGGCAAATTTAAACTCAGGTCTTCCTGACTCCAGGCACAGTGCTCTATCGACTGCACCACCTAGTTGTCCTTGGAGATGTTTTAAAATGAGGATATGAATCTAAGAAGACTCAAGAGTTTCAGTGGGTAGGTCCAGAAGCCTATTTTCCTCATATCTTCTCTATGGCTATATATTATAAGACTATGTGACTTGTGCATTAGAAAGCTGGTTAAAATATTAAAAAAAACCACAATTCTGATATTTGCAAGGAACTCCTGCAAATAAAAGAATTTTTAAAACTCAGCAAGCAGCAAAATTAGCATAATCATTTTCCTATCCTATTTTTCTATAAACTCCTCCCAATACTATCAGCTTCTCCTTTCTTTTCTTCTTCATGCCTTCCCACCATCATATACCTAGGGCTCTCTTCCATCATCTCTGTTAAGTTGAGCCTTGGTACACTCAGAGGCCTAGCTTAAAAGTGAGGCCTATTCCTCTGTCATCACTGAGAGAGGGTTCTGCCATCTGTAGCTATGGACACACACACAAAACCACACCACACCAAATTTGTGCAACATAAAATGAAAATAACAATTCAGTCCATGCAAGCAATTAAGTCATGCTCAGTCACACAGCTCATAATCACGATGTCAGTGGTATCATCTTCAATAATAGGCCAAATTGCGGTAGTGGAGGAAGAGGGCTCTTTGATTTGCTCATATTAGAACAATGGGGGTGTGAGTTTGTGGGGGGGGGGGGAGGTAGAGAGGGCAGAAGGATCTGCCAGCCTTCTTTTGATGGTGATCAGTTGTCTACCTGCATCAGGTCATTTGGCAAAGGGAAAATCACACACTTGGCAGGAGCACCTGAATCTGAAGACCTCTTCTCTTCGCCAGTGGCAGACAGCAAATAAATTGGGCCATCACAGGTTGGCAGAGAAGAGTTACCAGCAGAGGGAGCAGATTATTAGAAGTTGGCAAAGATGAAAGAATTGGCTGGTAGAATCATACAAGTAACCCTACTGATGTTTAAGAAAACTGATTCAAAACCTAAAAATTCCCCCAAAATGAAACATTGGAAGAGTCTAAATATAAAACCTTAAAAAGAATTGATTTTTACAAGAGAAAATCATTTAAATCCACAGCAGCTTCACACTTTCATAATAGCTAGCATTGATACAGAGTTGTAAGGTTTGTAAAGAGTTTACAAATATTATTTTATTTTATCCTCATAACAACTCTGGGGAGTATAGGTCATGTTATTACCCCCATTTGATATCTGAGGAACCTGAGTCTTCGAGGTTAAGGAACTTGCCCAGAGGTGATACACTCAGTAAGGATATAAGGCTGGATTTGAACTCAGGTCTTCCTGACTTCAGGTCTACAGCTTTATTCACTGTGCCACCTTCACATATTCAGCCTGAGTTCATCTGTCCAACAGCCAATATATAATGGGATGATAAGATCATAGATTTAAAGCTAACAGGAACACTAAAGGTTATTGAGTCCAACCTTCTCATCTTATTTATTTTTTTTACTTTATAAACTTGGGTTCTTTTTCTCCATTTAGAAAAATTTCTCAACAACAAACACTAAATAAAATGAATAGCGCCACATACATTATAAAACAAGAAAGAATTGTAGATGGAACTATGACTCTCTCTTACGTAGAAGTTGTTTTTCTTTACATAATGAATTAATGTAATTTTCAAAGCTATCCTTTTATCAGTGATTCCTTTTGGCTTTTTTCCTTTTAGTCTTCCTTCTCTTCTCATTTTGGAGGGATAGGAACCTTATCCTAGTCTTTCTTTCCCTTCAACTTCCCCACCCCATTGGGGAGAAAAAGAAATTGTTAACCAATATACTTAAGCAAAAAAATTATTATGAAATATTATCCCACTACAGTCATATATCATAATTTCTTCAGCTATTCCTCAATTGATGAGCAACCTCTTAGTTATCAGGTAGCATGTGTTCTCTTTGTTTATTCTATATATCTTGTATAACCCCTGTGGCTGCCTCATTCCAATTTCTCCTCACACCAGCACATCTAGAGTTACTGGAGAAAAGTCAGAACTATACGGCTACAACTTGAATTCATTGCCAAGTCCTAAAGTTGCCTTTTTAGGGGAAAGATATATTATTTCTGGGGGACATTTCAAGTCATCCTGATCTAGATCTTGCCACTGGACCCATATGGCTCCAGAGAAGAAAGTAAGGCTGGTGACTTTGCACAGTCCTTAAATCTGATTCACTTGCAAGTCATGATATGACTGACCTTCCTGATGTCCTGGTCCTTTTTGAGAATGAAGGACAAACAATAACAACTATGAAAAAAGCTGTTATTTTGGTAGGCACAAGTCCTTCTTTCTTTGCTTTTTTGGTGGTATAGCCCTAATAATGGTAATCTGTGGGTCAAAAAATATACACATAGCTTAGTGACTACATACATATTGGATATATAGAATGTAAATGAAAAGCTTCTCAGAGAGAAGGCACTACGATTGTGTGTTTGGGACAAGGACATCCAGGAAAGGTCCTGAAGAAGATGAGATTTGGGCTGCGTATTGATGGAAGCTAGAGAAGCTAAGAGACAGAGGTGAAGAGGAATTCTAAAAATATCTTATATGAGAACAGCAAGTAATTCAGTGTAGCTGGATTGTTGAGTACGTAGAAGGAAATGAAGCATATGAAGACTGGAGAGGTAAGGAGGAGTCAGGTTGTAGAGAAGCTTTAAATGTTCAATAAACCATTTTACATTTGATCCTGAAAGTAAAAGACAACCACAGGATTTGACTGAGCAGGGGCTGACATGGCCAAACCTATACTTCAGGAAATAAATTTGGCAGCTGCATGGAGGATGAACTGACATGAGAAGAGATTTGGGGTAGGACTAACAATTACAAAGCTATTGTGCCTATTCACACAAAAGGTAATGGAGGGCCTGAGCTAGGGCGGTAGCTATGAGAGTGGAAAAAAAGGGTCACATACCAACTATTCTTACTTTACCACCTTAGTAAATACCTTTGCCAATAAAACTAAATGAAGTCTGGCTGAGATATTGTTAATGTGAAGCACACCAGTAGGGGCTCCTGAGCAGCAAAGCTAAAAATCTCAGGCCCTCATGTTTACTTCTAGAACCTTGAGGATTATAGGAGTCAGTCACTCTTTCAAGACTTCAATTTGTGTCTGTGTGAGTGGGTGCAAGCTGAGGGTGGGGGAAAGCTCACAGAGGAAGTGCTAAATTTAAAAAAAAATCTAGAATATGGATAAATACATTCTAAATTTTTATTAAAAAAGTATTGGTAAATAGGAACCATGTTTTATATAATTTCTTTCATGTTAAAATTAAGGCTATAACCATAGTAGGAGGTCCTCTGAACAGAATCAATCAATAAACATTTATTAAGCACCTACTATGTGCCAGGCACTGTGCTAAGAGCTGGAGATATAAAAAAAGAGGCAAAAGACAATCTTTGCCCTCAGTTAGTTCACAGTCTAATGAGGGAGATACCCTTCAAACAAATATACAGAAAACAAGTTATATACAGGATAAATTGGAAAGAAGAGAAGGAAAGAAATGGAATTAAGAGGGGTTAGGGAAGGCTTCCAGTAGGTGGTGAAATTTCATTTGGGACTTAAAGGAAGCAAGTGACTGGAGAAGAGAGAGGGCATTCTAGGCAATACTCATGAGATGGAGAAGACCAAAAGCAAAAAACAAAAACAAAAACAAAAAACAGTAAAAAAAAAATTTAGTAGTGCCTGATGTTGCAGTGACATTTCCAAGGCAGAAGGTGATGCTTCCTGTTCTCATATTCTGCTCTAAAACATCTTTTAGGTTAAACCAGTCTAAGTCAAGTCCAGAGTCCATAAGTATGCCTCAATCCCCTTTCAATTATTTGGCTGAACTATAAATCGGAATCAAATACTGAAGACATTCAAATACTTTGCTATTGCAGTTGTTCAGTTGTTTTTTAGTCAGTTACGACTCTTTATGACCCCTTTTGGGGTTTTCTTGCCAAAGATACTAGCATGGTTTGCCATTTCCTTCTCTAGCTCTTTTTGCAGATGAAGAAACTGAGGCAAACAGGGTTAAGTGACTTGCCCAGGGTCACACAGCTAATAAGTGTCTGAGGCTAGATTTGAACTCAAGAAGATGAATCTTCCTAACTCCAGGTCTAGCACTCTATTCACTATGCTACCTAGCTACCCAGTCAAATACTTAACATTAACCGACAAACAAATAACCATGGAGCCAACCATACAGACTGATGCCACAAAAGTGTTTACCACCATTCCAACTCCAAATCCTAGGGCTACATTATTTATCTGTGTCATCATCCAGAAGGAAAAGAAAATAGGGAATTGGAGCAATGAACATATGAATCCTTCTCAGACTATTATAATATATTAATATTGAAAATTTAGGGTTTATAAAAGATGAGCATTTATTATTGCTGTTTATTTTGCATTGTCCATTTTCCTCTTTATTTCTTGTATATGTGAAATTATTGTGAAATTATGTTTTAAAATTCAATAACAGATTTTAATATGTAGTAATAAAAGAAATTCTTAGAATAGATCCAGCATATACTGGATCCAGGCAGCTACAAGGTACAGTGGATAGAATACCAGACCTGGAGCCAGGAAGATTCATCTTTCTGAGGTCAAATCTGGCCTCAGATACTTAGCTTTGTGACCCTGGGTAAGTCACTTAACCCTGTTTGCCTCAGTTTGCTCATCTGTAAAATGAGGTGGAAAAGTAAATGGCGAACCACTCTATCATCTTTGCCAAGAAATTCCCAAATGGAGTCAACGAAGAGCCAGACGTGACTGAAACAACTGAGTAATAACAAAAATATACTAGATCTATTTGAACAAACATGGACACTTTGATGATTCATAGATATCTCGTTGGGGGAAAATGTGTGCATATGTGCATGGGTTTATGTGTGTTTATACCCCAAAGAGCCAGTTTGTTCTCTGGAACATTCACATAATACTATTAGTGACATAATCGGATGTGATAAGAACTCACACAGATAAGGAAACAATTTCAGAGGGCTCTCCAAACAGTGAACTGCCTTAAAAATGAATAAATTCTAATCAGACTTGATTAAATGATGTAATGTTTCCTATTTTGTCTTGCGCTACTGGAGTCTGACTTGATAGAAGGGCTATGCCTTCTAAAATTGTTTAAGCATGAAATTCACTCCTTTTTCTGACATGCCTTAGGTATCTTCATTTCTTTAATTCCAAATCTAACAATCGGAGAGCCTTCACAGAGAATTACAACCATTTCTTAAGTGACACCAAAATACGACCTGACCATAGCCAGGTTCCTAACATTCAGACTGAAGAAAAAATTATACTGTGCTCTTCAGAATGGGCCAACTGCTGCACCATGCTTGCTATCCACAATTATTAACTATGTGAATTTGGATAAGTCACCTTAAATCTTTGATTGGGAAACTGAGAGGAGGTGAGATGATGTCTAAAGTCCCTTTAAGAAGAACTCTAACATTCTATAGCTCTGTGAAGAGGAAGATATCAAGAATAAGGAGATCTCTTCTTCCGATGGCCAGAAACTGATAAGGGAATTACCTCACCACAGACCAAAAAAGACACAGCCACCAGTTTCCTGGGTTCAAAAAGGAAAATGACGATGACAACAACAAGACAAAAACAAACAAAACAAGCCAAGGACTTCAAACCATTTGACAGGCTTCAGAAAACCTTTCAAATAAAGTGCATATGAAATTGATGAAATTTGTATGTAGATGATTCTGTGCAACCCCAGTGGGACTTCTTATGAAGAATTGTAAAGAAGGAACTTGGAAAACACACAATACGATGAAATAACCCCAAAGAGGTAAAGACACTTAAATTGGAAAACATCATAATTTTCTCTTAGCCCTAACAGTGCTCTTGTTCTGTCACTGCTCTAAGAAGGGTAGCAGCAAGTCCACTGCTACTCTGCTTAGTTCCAGCTCCATGCATAATTTACTTAAAGTTTGCATCTCATTCTCACCATCTTTCATCTTCTCGTGACCCATATGTTCTTCTTATAATCACTGTCAAGAAAGGCTAGTTCAGACACTCAAACTGCAGGTACAGTAACAAGTAAAATAACTAAACAGACTTTAAATCCAGCAGCAGTCTTAAATGGTCTCCCTGGTGCCATATGAATATGGAACACTTGGACTTAGGATTTGCCAAGATTGAAATAACAACAACAATATTAATAATAATAAGCAAGCTTATAGGAGCAAGTAGGCTGCCACAGTTTATATAACTCCAACTTTCACCTCATCTCTTCCCTGAACAGGGTTACTAGTTTACTTCTCTATAAAATCATGTCAATCCTAAGCTTCAGATCTCTTCTCCAGTCAACTCATCCTTGGACTGTTATCACCAATCCTAACATCCCTTACCACTTATATATAGGTAACATGCTGAATGGGGTCTCAAAGAGAATGATCTTATTTGGTTGGCGTGGATGATTCCATCGTTAAGTTGGCCTCCATTCCAGTCTAAAATGATCAAATTACTTTGACTTTTCTAAAAAGGTTGTACCAAAAATCTCAGGGAAGGGAAGGGATAAGTTTTTTTCTTGTTTTTTTTTTTTTTTTTTAGGCAATTGGGGTTAAGTGACTTGCCCAGGGGTCACGCAGCTAGTAAGTGTCAAGCGTTTGGTCTGAGGCCACATTTGAACTCAGGTCCTCCTGACTTCAGGGCCAGTGCTCTATTCACTGCACCACCTAGCTGCCCCAGGGATAAGTTTTAATAGCTTAAAATGGAACTAAAACTTGTGGGACACTTTGTATATGGGTTCACCTTTATCCTAGTCCTCTTAAGAGGACAACCACAGAGCCATGTTGTACTGTTTCTGTCCTCTCTTGGGGCCAATGATAAAAAGAAACCAGTTGCCTAGCTCTACCAGCAAACATCAGCAAACAACTGTAAAGATAGGTTGCTGGCCTCAGAAACCTGCTATTTCCTCAGTTCATTGGGGAATTCACCATTTTGAATTCTCCCATAGCAACATATTCCTGAATAAAACTTCTGACTTACACCCAAATTATTTTTCCCCATGAAAATGTGTATATATGTATATGTGTATGTGTGTGTGTATATATCCATATATATAAAATATGTGTAAGTGCATAAGTGTACATATATGCATGTGCTTATACATAGATTTATACTGCATATATTTGTACATGCATGCATAAACATATACACATATATACACCTATGTGTGTATATTATGGTGTGATCTCCTTTTTCACCTCCATTCTATATTTCCTATTAGATCATTTAAAAAAACTTTAGGTCAGGTTCCAAGTATTCATCTATTTTATTAGCTTATAATAAACAATGGCTAACATTTATATAGCATTTTAAGGTTTACAAACATTTGGAATCATTACCTTATTTCATCTTCAAAACAACCTTATGAAGGTGTCATTCCCTACTTTTATACATGAGGAAACTGATGCTCCAAAAGGTTATTTGTCCTGATCACACTAATAACAAATAAGCATCCGAAGTGGAATGTGAAACGAGAAAATAGAGTCTAGAAAAGCAAAGACTTATGGGAGACATAACTTGTCTTCAAGTATTTGAAGGCCTGTCATGGAAGCAGGGAAGGGAACAAAGTGGTTTTCATGATCTTCACAATGTCACTTGGAGGTAGATGCTATCCCCATTTTACAATTGAGGAAACCGAGGAAACAAATTATGTGACTTGCCCAAGGTCTCATAGCTAGTAGGTAATTGAAGTCAAATTTGAAATCAGGTCTTCCTTACTCTAGACCTAGTTTGCCAAAAGCAGATGAGGAATCAGTCTTCTTTTCTTCAGTCCCAAGGAGCAGATCCCGAGAACAAAAGTTCGAAGCTGCAGAAGGGGGAAATCCTGATTTCAAAGAAAATTTCCTAATGTTAAAAAGTATCTACAAGTGGAAAGATCTGACCCAGAGGCTGAATGATTTCTTGTTATATAGTTTTTGGTAGAGGTTGTTTTTAGGGTATGGGTCAGTCTTGATTACCACAGAGATTTCTTTCAACTTTTAAATTAAGTAATACAGGGATTTAAGGCAAGTACTCTTTCCACATTATTTTTTCCTCTTATAAAAGATCATGAGATCTTAGATTTATAGTTTTAGATGACCTCAGAGTTTATCCACTCTGACAACCTCATTTTACAGATTAAGAACTCAGGTCCGGAGAGCTGAAGTGATTTGTTCAAGGTCACGTGTGTAGTAAGTCAGATTTAATCTCAGATTTTCTGTATCCAAATCAAAAACTCACTCCACTGCAATGCATAGAACACCCTTAATAATGTTTAATTGACTAATATCTAAATATTCTGATAAACTGTCACTACATGATTAACCTATGACTTTAATTTCAGTCTAATTCTTCTCTCTTTCATGTTTATTAATAAACTAAAAATGGCTCTTGTGCATTATATCCTGGAAATGAAGTCTAAATTTATTTCATTCTAGTGTTGTTTCATTGGGCACTTCAAAACTGATCAACAGTGTAACTCCTACAATAAAACATAGGCTTTTCAAATCCTTGGAAATGCTGTGCTGTATATTAACACCGATATGAGACACCAGAGATAAAACAGGACATCCACAAATCATCTAATTCATGCCTTCTTAGTACAGCACCTTTCTATCCTGTCTGAAAGACCTAATCAAAGAATCAGGCAGTTGGCAGGGGAATATGCGGTTATCTCACCCAACTTCTTTTGCTAATCATCTCTAATAGGTTGAAAGTCACTCCTTATATTATGCTAATATCTGTCTGTAATGTTACTCATTGGTGCTACTTTTCCTTAATGGATATGTGCCAAAGAAGTTTAATTTCTAAGTGTTATAATAAAAAAAAAAACATTTAAAGCAGCTACCATGCACCACTCCTAAACCTTTCATCTTTCTTTCAAACTTACCAAGCCTTATTTCCTTTATTCATTAATCATCCTTGTTGCTGTCTTCATCTCAGTAGCTAAGTGCCTCTGGACAAGCTCCAAGTTATTAATGTCCCTCTTAAAACATGGTGCTCACGACTGAAAATGAAACTGCAGACTTGTAGAGCATAACAAGGCCAATACTTCCAGTATTCTGGACACTATTTTTCCATTAGTACAATTTTAAGATTATATTAGCTTTTTGGCAATGTAGATGCACATGTAGATGATTTCAGATGATTTTTCAGGGGAAATGCTAGAAAGTTAGGTTTCTTCCAACCCAAATTTTAACAAGTCTCTCTCTTTTTTTTAAACCTAAGAGTAGGACTATCTAGCTATTCATATTAAATATGACCTTGATATTTTTGGCTAGCTTTCAATACTGGCAAAATCTGTTTGGATTCTAACTATAATCTTGTTTGTCAGCTATGTAACAGTACTGTCCATTGAAATGATGGAGAATCTCACCTATGTAGAAACTTTCCCAGAATAGGATAGGCTTTTGGAAGTTACTGAGACCAAATTCTAGTTAAACCATGATTTTTTCTTATAACATCCCAACAAGAGGTGATCCAGCCTACAGTTAACAACATCTAATGAAAAAGAATTCACACACCCAAACTCTATTTCCTTCTCATTCCACTCTAAACTGTGCTCCAAACTAGACTGTTCCCATTTTAGCAAGCCCTTATTGTGAGGATTTTTTTTCTTCCAATATTGAGCTAAGATCTACATTCCTGGATCTTTTACCAATTGATACTAGTTCTATTCACCAGGGTTTAGAAATAAAACTAAAATCTCTCCTCCACAAGGCAACCTTTCAGATATTTAAACATCACTCATGATTTCTCTGTCTTTTTCCCCCTAGGCTACATATTCCTAGCTCCTCCACTGATCGTGCTGAACTATGGTTTCTAGAACTGCATGAGGACCATCTTTGTCAATGTCTCTTCCAAATGTAGAACTCATATCGGGCACAATGTTATAGCACCCTCCTCCCCCATCCAATAGAGTATAAGCACTTTGCAAGAACAAAGAATATCAATCTATATCTACAAATCTAGTATAGATTTAGACAGATATAGATAGATATTAGAAGCCAGCTAGTGGCTTGGTGGATAGAGCACTGGGCCTTAGTTTAGGAAGACCCAGGTTAAAATCTGGCCTTGGTCATTTAGTAGTTATATGATCCTGGGTAAGTTTGCCTTAATCTATCAGAGAAGGAAGTGGCAAACCACTCCAGTATCTTTTTCAAGAAAATGCCATGGGCTCTACTGAACAAATGAACACCAACAGATAGAGAAAGATATATGTCCTTGTATCCCTAGGGCCAACCAAAGTGTCTAGTAAACCGTAGGTGCGGAATAAATTCCATTTGAATGAAGGAATGATGGGGTGTGACCAGGGCAGAATACATTGGAGTCCTCACTTCCTTCCAGACATTCTTTAATTTTTTTTTTAAACAAAGCCTAATTTTGCATCGACTCTTGACTGCTACATCACGCTTTTGACTCATATTAAGCTCACCTTGCACTTGTTCTCCCTAAAGACTTTTTCACATAAACTTTTCCTTAGCCATAATTGAATTTGAGTATAGAACTTTACATTTATTCCTATTAAATTTCATCTTGCTAAGTTTCAGCTCATGATTCTAGCCTGAAAAAAATATTTTTCCAATCTAAATTGTGTCATCTGATAAACTACACTAAAAATCTTCAGGTCAACAATAATCCATTATTAACACTCTTTTTGGTCTATCAACCAGTTCCAAACATACCTGACTGCATTATCATTCAAGTGACATCTTTCTATTTTGCTTGTAAGGCTATCTATCAAGAGGGATTTTGTCAAAATCTTGATGTAACTGACATACAGTAAGATATTTCGTGACATTACCTTGAGCTACTATTAAACAAAAGAAAATGAGCTTAATGTGGCCTTACCTGTTCTTCATAAATTCATACTCTTAGTGATCACTTCCTTTGGTTCTAAGTCTTACAGGCAGAATCTTTAAGAATATACCTCTAGAATTCATTATTATTATTTTTTTTTACCAAAAATCAAAATCAATGTCATCACTCTAATGCCTCCATTTTTTGAATATTTGTACAATATAATCCTATCTCTGGTACTATGGCAAATCTTTTATACACCATGATCTTTAAAACATCATACACAAGGGCCAATGAAAAGAATACTAGTTCTGGTGTTAGAGGTCCTGGGTTCAAATCCTACCTCTGATGCTTACTACCATTATGACCTTGGACAAGTCATTTAACTTTTCTATGCCTTGGCTTCCTTATCTGTAACATGAGGGATGAGACTTTTGGGCCTCTAAGGGTTTTTCCCCCCAACTCTAGACCTATGATCTTATGACAGCACCGTAACAACCACATGTCTAAGTTCACCATTATATTATTGTGTAAAGACTTCTCATCCCCTCTCTCACCTTAAGAAATGTCTAGGCCATCTCAAAAAATTAGGTATCAGTTCTCTTTTTTTAAAAATTTAAATTGTTGATGCTCTTTGCTTTTGTGTCACCCAGTGAGTCTTCCTTTAAAAAAAACTAAAATAAGAAGGAAAACATTGAAAGCCAGCTAACAAAGAGACTAAATATGACCACAAATGGAACCATCTATAGCCATAGACCCTGACCTCTCCACATCTTTTCTCTGTGTGCAAGATTGGTCATGAAATCAGTTCCCTTTGTAAAGCCCTGTACCTGAACATATACGATAATATAATATATTCTAACATCTAGAGTATGGTGTTAGCTACTTTTTTGTTTTTATGTATACGTATGCATATATACATGCATATATACATATATACACACATAAATGTGTATATGTTGTTGTTCAGTCATTTCAGTCATGTCTGACTCTTTGCCACTCCATTTAGGGTTTTCTTGGCAAAGATACTGGAGTGGTTTGCCATTTACTTCTCTGCCTCATTTTACAGATGAGCGAACTGAGGTAAACAAGGTTAAGTGATTTGCCAAGGGTTACACAGCTAATAAGTGTCTGAGACCAGATTTGAACTCAGGAAGATGAGTCTTCCTAACTCTAGGCCTGCCATTCTATCCACTGTACCACCTAGCTCTGTGTGTGTGTGCGTGTGTGTATACACACGCACACACACACACACACACTACAGATAGATATCTATATATGTATGTGTGTATTTGTACATATGTATATGCAAGTGTGCAAGTGTATATGCATGTGCACTTGTATACGCATACATATGCACATGTACACACATGCATACATATACATGCATATATATGTGTATACATATATATATATATATATTATGCACACAAAGAAGGCTTAAGGCCATCAGGATTAAGTATATATACATTATTCAGATATATGTTGAAATATGAATATCTTGATAGTGTTATGTCTATTTCCTTCTTTTTTTTTCCTTGGTAGATATAAGCTTATAAAATACCTGCTAATGACTATCTACATAATATAAAAATAAAAATATACTTCTGTAAAAATTGCCTTCCAACCTTCACTTTACCAGATTAAATAGCATTCCTTCATTTAGACTTCCCTCACAATTATTGTTTTTGACTCCTTTACTCTTCATGAATCTCTTCTGAATCCTCTCTAAATTAACTACTTTTTTTACTTAGTGTCGGAGCCCAGACTTGAATATAATTTTCTAAATAGTCCATTGTTTAGTCCTTTGTCTATCAGCAACTTTCATAAATAAGTAAGATCTCAGATTGACACTAATTGATTCCTTTGTAGGGCTAGGGATAAGTAAGATAGGTACCTAAGGTGCAATATGCAAGGTGCTATGTTCACCAAAACATGACATACATATTCACTCATTTATATTTGTATATAAAAAGTATGTGTGTGTGTGTGTGTGTGTGTGTGTGTGTGTGTGTGTGTGTGCACACAAATCCATCCTCAGGCAGTGAACTGCTTATTTGATCCTGGGCAAGTCATTTAACTTCTGTTTGCCTCAGTTTCCACATCTATAAAATGGGGATAATAATAGCACCTCCCTCCCAAGGTTATTATGATGATCAGTTGAGGTAACCACTTAACACAGTGCCTAGTACATAGTAAATGCCATATAATATTAGCTATTATTATATTATTATATATTAATTATTGTTATTATGCCATACAGCAAGGTGGTGCACCTTGGTTAATGGTGACAATGTATGTAATGATATAAACACATATTTTATGTGTGTGTGTTTACATAATATATAAACATACATATATGTGTATATGTGTGTGCATGTGTATGTGTGTGCGTATGTAAATAGAGAAGAATAAAAAATCATTCTTATTCTCAACTAAGGTACATAACTGTCCTATATGGCATAACAATAACAATAATAACAATACTGAATTAATATAATAATGGTGAATATAACAATGCCTGATACAGGAGCCCTCAACCATACCTAAAGTTCTAGTTCCCTAAGGACCTTGGCCTAGACAACAGTATGCCCATCTGGCTATTCTTCTATGTAGGACCATGACTTTCTATCAATCAGTGCTCCATCAGCTCTGCCCGTAACCACTCCTCCAGAAAACTTTGCTCCGCACACTTGAATAATTCAATAATGGGCTTGCTTTGGCAGCTCTATGCAACAGAATACTGGGAGTGGGGAAGCTTTTGGTAGGAGATTTGAAAGGAGAGAGGCTTCCCCGAATTCAGGGCTCTCCTGACCTCCAAGAGAAAATCTGCTATGTCAAATGATATTAAAAGACTGCACAGCAACAGAATATCCAGAAAACAGGAAGCTACTATGTTTAATGGGCATTTAAGGTAAAGAATGATTCACCTCTGATTTGGATAATTGCTTCAGGGTCAGGATTTCAGGAGCTGGCAAGCCCTGGGGATATGCTCATGCTAGGAACTGAAGAATTCCCAGACCTGGGATTGTTTGTGTAATTACTCCTTGGCATGGGTTAATTTCAAAAGAGATTCTGTTCCAGAATCATCTCCTCCTTAAAGATGCCCTTGTTCTCTCCAGGTGAAAGGAAGTTCTAAAAGTTTCCCTTTGTACTTTGTGTTCTTTGCCTTGATTTTATTCTTCCCAATTTCATAATTTTCATTTCTACATTGTCTTCTAACCTAATAGGTTGTATATTCTTCTAGGTTAGTGATTCTGTTGTTTTTGTCATCTCCGGTGCTCAACTTAGTGCCTTTCACAAAGGATGCATAATTGTTTAAGCGAATGGGTCACTTGAATGTAGCTATGTATGAGCAGATCATATATTTATATTCACAATAACTAAGAAGAACATAAAATTCTCATTCTGGTGTTTTCTGATTTTCTTAAAGTACAGGACAGATCCTTTCACCCTCCCCCACCCCACTCAATGAAGTTAAGTGGTTGTCTGTAACTAATGGAATCAAATAGAACCTTCTTTGTTTAGCATTTAAAGCCTTCGAAACCATGCCCTCACTTATTCTCCAAACTTATTACATATTATTCCCACACACACTCAATGGTCCAGCCAAACTGATCTTCTTAGTGCTTCTTGTGGAAAATATTCCATTTTCCAAATTTCCTGCTTTTGTACTGGCTCTATAACATGTCAGAAATGCATACTCTTCTCACTTGCCTTTCTTAAAATACAGGTTTCCTCCCAGATTTCCCAGTGTCACCTTCTGCAAGAGACCTTTCCTGGCCCCCCCAGCTGCAAATTTATTCTCCAGAGGACATTTTGTATGTTGTGCACATGCCTGTATAAGTGCTTACTGGTTCATCAGTTAGAAAGTAAGCTCCTGGCTTTTTTCTTTATATTTCCAGTACTATGCAAAGTACCTGGGATATAAAGGGCATTTAATAAATGCTTAGTGATTGATTTCAAAATAGGATGTGACTTTGTAAAGCAAAAAAGAAGTCTTGAAGCCTTTCCACTAACAAGGTGACTACCAGTCAAGCCTATAAGATTCTGTGGTAATACAGAAACCACAGGGATAACTGTTCAACCATCTGGTGAGTTTTGTCATTGTTAGATTGTTTTTAGCTGTGTTCATGACCTCGTTTAAAGTTTTCTTGACAAGGACACTGGAGCGGCTTTGCCATTTCCTTCTCCAGCTTATTTTTACAGATAAGGAAACTGAGGTAAACTGAGGTTAAGTGAATTGCCCAGGGTCACACAGCTAGTAAATGTCTGAGGACAGATTTGAACTCATGAAAATGAATCTTCCAGACTTTAGGCCCTATACTCTATCTACTGTGCCATATAGTTGCTCAATCTATTGCGTACCCAACATCAATTAAGGCACGAAATTCATCTAAGGTGTTATCCTGTCTCATGGAGGATGTTCTGTGAAGAAGATGATTATCAAGGACAAGATTCTCTAAATGCTTCAATTCACGGAAGACATTATACTAATCAAATAGCCAAATTCATTACAAAGAGATGAGTACGACCAACTATGGGGGGAAAGGTGGATAAAAACATATTTTGCCCCTAGATTATGATATACAGTTGGAAAGGAAGCCTATTCATTTAACACATCAGTACAAATGACTGGTACAGGCATAGTGAGGTTCAGACTTAATAGGAAATCAAGCTGCACCACATTTGGGAAACCACAAAGAAGTCTCAATTTTCCAAAGCAGTTTGATGCTACAAAAGTCCATACTGTTGACATCAATATACTCCCCACCACTAGTGATGTCATGTGACTACAATTTCCATAAGAATCAAAATCATAGTTAATCCAATGGAAAATGATGGGTATGCAGGTAGGCTGCAGCATATTACCAGGGATGATTTGCATACAAGAAATGGTAGAAAAAATATCAGGCATATGGGTGACTTGTAAAGGCCTTGGCCTTTAATGTAGTAAAGGCAGGGATAATTTGGTAGGACTGCACTGTATCCCAGAAATAGTAAAAGAACAAGAAAATGACTGCCGATGTATTACATGGAACCCCTAAGCACATTTTATGGAAAAACAGTGAAAAGAATTATACCCAGGGGTTTGGGGTGTCCTTGTAGAGGGAGTACCTACAACCGAAAGGATCACAGATACATCTCAGTATTTAAGGGAGACAGGATTACATCAATAAAATGAATTTTACAAGGTCATTTTCAGCGTTGTCCAATGGAAAAGACCACTGGATTCGTAGTCAGAGGACCTGAATTTGAATCCCATCTTTGTCAATGGCTGCCCTTATGCAATGAATTCCAGAGGTTGGCTCCTTGGTGTGCAGTGTGGAACAATGGAAAGAAGTCCTAAGTTTGAATCCTAACTCAGTCATTTACTACCTGTGTGACTTTAGACAAGTCACTGGATGCTTCTAGGCTATAATTTCCTCATCTACAAAATGGGGAGGCAGGACCAGATGGTCGCTGGAATCCCTTTCAGTTCTAAATCTATGATGCTATATACATATCAAATGCGTGTTATTTGGTGGATGCAATGTTTTTCCTCTTTTCCTTTAAGGTAACAATCTTCCCCTAAAAATGAAGCAACTACAGCACTGAAAGAACAGCTTAAAAACATGAGCTCAAATCCTAATATAAAATAAAATGTGAATTTATTAATATTTGAATGTGCCACTTGAATTATTATCATTGAAGTTCAAAGCTTAACAAGTTTGAATTGGTTTTAAATTTCCCAGGATCAATGACTGATCCCTCTCTCTCTCTCACATACACACACACACACACACACACACACACACACAAAGCAATAATGACATTTGTACTAGAAGTCCTGGAAAATGACATATTTGAAGTCAAAAAGCTAAGCACACTTTTCATCAACCCTGGACATAAAAGAATTCAAGACGTTTGTTAGAAGAAAGACTCTCATGTTTTAAAACCCTGCCACAGAGTGGAAGCTATTTATTAATGTATAGATCAAAACCTTTCTAAGATCAGAGCTGGAGGTTGAGATATGACCTCTAGCTATATTTCAAGAATTTCTATAGAAAATTGCTTATTTTTTACCTAGATGCCAGCTCAGTTCTACTGCACCCAGCAATCGTGTATTAAATCCCTACTCTGTGCAAAGATGGATATAGCATAATTGATAGACTTCTGGCTTCAAAAGCATGAAGACTTGGGTTCAAATTCTGCTTCTGAGACATACTCACTATGTGCCTTGAACAAGTAACTTAATCTTTCAGTGCTCTAGGAAACTCATTTTCACCAAACTTAAACTCCAAAAGAGCATTCCCATAAACACACCAGAGCAACAAAACTGCAAAAACAAGATAACTACATAATGTTCCTCCAAATTATCCTCAAAACTATCCTGTGTCTGCCTACAGCTCCTTCTCTACTTCTTATGTTTTCTTTTATGTGTTTAAAAATATTTCATTGGTCTAAGCAAATTTTTAAGACTATTAGTTACATTGGAAGTCCTGATCTACATTGTTAGAGGAAGCTTATACACTCCAGAGTCCTGAGAACTAGTAAAATCACAAGTATGTTATGTGCTAAGCACTGTCTTAACACAACATCCCTCTTGGAATCCCTAGCTTCAAGGCTCAGTTCATGCACTACTTTATACAGGAAGCTTTCTTTGATTCCTCCTGGTTGTTAGCTCTCTCCCTCCTCAGATGATCATGTATATACTTCTATTTTTACATGCTGTATCCTCCCACTGAAAGGCATATTCCCCGACATGAGGGTCCATTTGTTTTTGCTTTGTCCTGGCATCCTTGGTGCTTAGTACATGGTAAACCCTAAACGAATGCTTATCAGATTGGAATGGGTACACACACATGTCATCAGGAAAAACATGAAAACATTAATGTAAATAACCAAAAGGGGAAGTGGGAAAGACAGAAAATCAATTCCAATTAATTGAATATAAAATAACATTTTAAAATAAACATCAATCAAATTAAAAGGTCAAAAAAACAGTAGAGAACTTATATTTCTAGGGAGATCAAAGAGTTTCATGGAGGAAGCATTGCCTAAAATTGGTTCTAGAAGAAGGGAAAGACATCAATAGGGGAATGTGGATTGATGATGTTTCAGGAAGAGGTGCCTATGAGTATGCACTGACACAGTAGAGAAGAGAATGAAATCAGAAAATGCTCCTCCAATTTGGCTGGAGTGTAGCATGTACAAAAGAAAACAGAGCTAAAATTGTACACTGGAGATGAATTGTTAAGGACTGTAAATACCAAGCCTTACCATTTAGTTCGTATTGTATTCTTGTAGATAATGGAAGCACCTTAGTGACTATGAGGAGAGAACATGTTCAAAATCTTATCAGGAGACTTATTTTGGCATTTATGTAAAAGATGGATTTCAGAGAGACAGGAGAGAGGACCAGCTAGAAAATACTGCAGTAGCCCAAGTGAGAAGGAATTGTAGCCTTAGCTAGAAAGGTAACAGTATAAGTAAAGAGAAGGGGATGGATAGTAGAGATGGTGGAATCACAGATTTAGAGCAGGAAGGGACCTTGGAGTCCATAAAGCCTAGCCCATCCATTTTACAGATGAGAAAACTGAGGCCCAGAGAGGTTAATGATTTGCCCAGGAAAACATACCTAGTAAATATCTGGAACAATATATAAACCTAAGTCTGCCTGACTCCAAGCTCAGTGACCTATTCAATATGTCCTGCTATGTCTTTCCCTTCTTAATTTGAGATCCCTTGTTAGATTTCAAAGGGTTGGAGAAAAACAAATTATAACTTTATTTTCATCAACCTTTAGTTTCTTTCTAATCTATCATATGTTATTTACACATTTAACATTATTCTGAGGAGTCTATATAGACTTTACCCAAATACCAAAGGATTCCATGACACCAAAAATATTGAGTCACTGTTTTAAGATTACAAATGCTCCCTAAGAAAATTAAGGAATTAAAAAAAGCACTTACAGTGTGTTAAAACAAAAAATTTGGATCTAAAACTCAATAAAAATACAGTATGAGGTTATTGACATGATGATGGAAGGATTAAAGTTGAGTGCCCATTAGGCATGAACAAATCACAATACATTACCAACACAGAGTGATGCAGAAGAAGTAGCATAAATGAAGTCATCAAATGCATGTATAACAGACAAAGAAAATGGACTGGTCATATAATAAGAGCAAGAGAACAAGATAGATAGCCCCCATATTCCACTGGCATCTTTGAGATGTCAAAGGTTAGAAGACTCCAGCATGATTGTTAGGTCCTCTAGGGTAAACTTGGGTGAGGCTATAGATGAGAGCTGCACAGAATGGCAGATATGGAAAGGCTAACATCTGCGCTGTTCAAAGAAGTATCTATAGCAATGAGATACTATTGGATTATTGAAGAATCAAGCAAGGTTGACAACTGAATGGTTATAGGAGTTGAGGGAGAGACAATAGTCAAAGACAGCTGGGATTTCCACATTTGGATGACTGAGAAGATAATGGTACCATCAAAAGAAATAGGAATTTGGGAGAAAGAGGGCCAGTTTTTCTGAGAAGATGATGAGTTCAATTTTGGATGCGTTCAATCGAAGTATTGGCAGGACATCCAGATGAAGATATCCAGCAGGCATTTGGAAATGTGGGACTTCATCTCAGATAAAATTAGTCAAAATTTTGAAGGATCATTATATTTTTGAGCAAGTAATACAATTAATTAAATTCAATTAAACTCAACATCAGTTAAGTACCCACTAAATGCAAGGCAACACGCCATGTCCTAGAAAACAGTTCAGTCTCTTTATATCCAGCCTAAGCCACAAATAAAAGAGTATTCTTATGCAGTTTTTCCTAGTCAAATTTTTGAAAATTGCATGGTCATATTGTGATAAATGATCATTATGAAATTTAGGGAGATAAATTGATCAAATAACACCTTGTGATTTCACATAATCACATCTGTAGAGGTAGGTCTCTAGTTCAACCCCTTCATTTTAGCGATGAGCAAATTGAGGTCTAAGGAAAATAAATGACTTGTCCAAGGTCGCATAGGTAGTGTCAGAAGCTAGATTTAAATTCAGATCCTTCAATCCAGAGACAATTATTTGGTGGTTTCTAACACTAGCTTCAAAAAGATAAGAAGTTTTTATATAGGCTAACAGTCTTTATGAATGTTTTCCCTTCCACCTTAATCTTATTCCTGCACTAACATTAGACGGTATTTTCTTTGACTCATTTCGTTTCAGCTCCTAATAGAACAGAATTTTCCTAGGGAAACCTGTGTGTTTGAGAAGGAAGATTAATGCTAAGATAAAATAGATCTAAAAGTATTATACCCCAAAACTGCCACTTTGGTTGAGTTTCTATTCCAGAAATAATGGTAATCCCACATAACTGGAATTCTCTCTCTCTTCATCTCTGCCATCTTCAAGCCCTAGTTATATCCTACATTCTACAAGAAGCCTTTTTTTCCACCCTTCAAAGCTCATATATTCTCTCTGAGATTACCTCCAAATTGTCCTGTATGTTTGTACAGTTATATGGATGTCTTCTCCTCCATGTGAGACTGTGGGCTAGTGGCCCACAGGGACTGTCTTTTGCCATTCTCTGTATCCTTAGCACTTAGCACAATACCTAATACTGTACAGACACTTAATAAATGCTTGTTGACTGACTGACTGACTCAAGCACACATGTGTTTGTATGAGTAGTGAAAGAATAGTGGTATCTTTCAAGGGTAGCACTGAGAAAAAGCAGCACTAGGGTCACATTGAAAACTGGACAGAGGCAAGCAAAAAAAAAGGAAAAGTTTTTTCTCCGGTGTTTTTAAGTTGCTGAAAGTAAATTGTGAAAGGTTAGATCTCCAAGTGAGTGGCATTCCTCAAAACAGGCCAATTAAAAACTCCCCTCAAGCAGAGATTAAACAAACAAACATGCAGATTTCCTCAAAAACTACTGCCTTCAAAGTAATTAAAGGGGGTTTTGATTGTTTCATCAGGGCACAATTAATCAAGGTTACATCTAATCAAAGCACATCCTGTTCATTTTTGCATGTAAACAAAAGACAAAAATAAAGAAAACTGGAGTATTCCAGAGAAAAGGTCAAGAAATGAGTAATCAACTAAAAATATATAGTTGTACATTAACAGAAAGGACAAGATAGGAAGGCAAATGAACCAAAAGAGAGCAAATGGAAGGAAGGAAGGAGGGAAGGAAAGAAGGAACGGAGAGAAGGAAGGAAGGGAGGGATGAAAGGAATGGAGGGAGGGAAGGAGGGAAGGAAGGAAAGAAGGAAGAAAGGAATACACAGAAGGAAGGAAGGAATGGAGGGAGGGAAGGAAGGAATGGGGGGAGGGGAGCAATGGAGGGAGGGAAGGAATGGAGGGGAGGGAGGGAAGGAATGGAGGGGAGGGAGGGAAGGAAGGAAGGAATGGAGGGATAATGGAAGAAGGGAAGGAAGGAGGGAAGGAAACAGGAAGAAAGAAAAAAATAAAGAAGTAAAATGTAATTTTCCTTTTATTGTAGCAGTATATTACTCAAATATGCTTTTGAACAATATTTGAAAATGTCTGTAGACATGAACTTATTTCAAATGATTTTCCTGAGTGTGTGCAATCTATCTATTGAGTTTCTGTTGCTAGGACTCAAAATGTTTATAACAGAGGACCTGATACAACCCAATGAAATAAACTGAGAAGACAAATGGGCCCTATAACCATACTATATCCTCTAAACTTAATGATAAATCATCCATGCTCGTGCAGCACTTTACATTTTACAAAGTGTTTTCGTTACAGATCCATGAAGCTTAAGTAACCTAAGTATTATTTTCCTCATTGTACAGATAAGGAAAACAAGGCTCAGAGGGATTAAATTACTTTTTTGCCTATGGATATACAACTAAGAGGCAGATTTTGTATTCAAATCCAGACTTTCTGTCTCTTGATGCAGGATTCTCCCTTTCTTAGGTAAGGGCAGCTCACCAGGCAGCTGACCTACGAAGTTTGCCAAAGCTATGTACATAATTTTCATCACCAAGTGTTTTCCTCCTTTCTGTCAATTTCTCCATCTATGTATTCTTTATCTTCTAATCGATATGATCATTATTCTAAGATAAAAGACCACTGACCAAAAACAAGAACAAAATAATGATTACTTTGTAGAAAAGGCACGAAGTTACATTTGAAAAGTTAAATACCTATTCAAAATATTCTGAGCAACAGTCTTTATATATGGTATTCTATGTTAACAATGATTTGAAATCTGGTAAACTTGCCCACAGTAATGCTTTTAATCAATTTATTTAAAAAAAACAGCATTTTTAAAAGAATCTTTTCCATTTTGAATCTGATTGTCTCTATTTTCAATAGTCAAGAAGCTTTTGCCTTGTCAATCAAGAGCTTGCCTGGGAGTCACAAAGTAGAGATTTTAAGTTCCATCTCTGACACACACAAGTTGTTTGGCCTTGGGTAAGATATTTCACATCTCAGGTCTCTCTAGACAACTCTCTAAGACTACAAATTGCAGGGAAGTCACCAGTCTGCACTGATAGAGGAATATTCCTCAGGGAAAACATAGGTCGTTCCCTGTCCCTTTGTTTTCAATGACTATTGAAGTGGCAGGCAGCTAAATGGTTCAGTGGATAGAGTGCCATGCCTGGAGTCAGGAAGACATCTTCCTGAGTTCAAATCTGGCATCAGACACTTATTAGCTATGTGACCCTAGGCAAGTCACTGAACCCTGTTTGCTTCCTCATCTATAAAATGAGCTGGAGAAGGAAATGGCAAACCGTTCCAGTATCTTTGCCCAGAAAACCCCAAATTGGGTCACAAAGAGCCAGACGTGACTGAACAAACTGCTGAAGTGGCAGGTTTTTAATGCCAAATAGTTGTTGAATGGATAGATTAAAAAAAAAACCCAACATGAAAACAAAAAACTAAATATATTATTTGCTAAAATTTAAATCAACAAAACTTATAGGTAGGAGACATTTCTAAGTAGAGCATTTTGGTTGAATTTGTTCAAAAGGGACAGTTTCCTTTAAATACATATTAGAAGGTATAAGTACCCCAAAACTACTCTATGTCAGCTTCAAAGCAATAATTTGAATACTAATTTAAACTTATGCAAATTCAGACAGTAGAGTTGAGTCACATAGAGGCTCACATATATCAATAAAAGAAAACAAATCACTATATAATCTGTAGCTGTCACAGTAGCCTTAATTCATTCTACATGGTGGTTAGGTTCAGTAAAACATTGGATATGTAAAGCCCCCTGACAGACTCAAAAGTCAGGCCAACTCACCGTATACATACACATACACACACATGCATTCCATAGAGAAAAAAATTCTCTCTGGTGGTTTTCAACTTCCCATATTTTGGTATCCTACTTTTACATTTTGTCACAGGCCTTCTCCCTCACAGTGCTCCCTGGATCCCCATGATCCACATCCCTGTCTTATCATGTTGACCATATAAAGACTTTTCTTCCCTAGACGAACATCATCCTTTTGCTATCTTTTCCTTAACATTTTCATCAAAACTTCATTGTTTTTGTCTTATTTCCACAAGACCTTATTAGATAACTGGTTTAATAACATTAAATGAATTCATTCACGCCACTCTTTCTAAGATAGGTGATTTCATTCATGTGGGATTTTTATTCACTGACAATGGTATAGCTCATAATCCCTCTATTACTAAATAGCTGGTCTTCAGGGTCATAAGCCTCTCCAAATTTAGTTGGCCAGTCATTAACCAAAGACACAGTCTTTCAGCAGTCCAAACTCAAAGCTACACTTGTGGATTTGGGCCTCTTTGTGTGGTCTTGATGTTGATAATGCCCTGAGTGGTCACCCTAGCCAGAACAGTATAAGTAGTCTTCAGGTCTTAGCCATCTCTGGTTCAGCCTAGTTTCTATTAAGAAGTTTTTGATATAAGGAATAGTGATACCTGGTTACCTCTTATAGCTCTTAAGAAATAGGAAGAGTAATAATGAGACTTTTCATATTTAAAATTTTTGCCACTCATCTTCATGTATTAGAAAGAAACCCTACCCCTCCAAGCATATGACTCACCACATCCTACCCATTCTCCTTTCGTGTAAAGGACTCAACTTACCTGATGCTACTTTTATCAGGGAAACACTGCAATAAGCCTATAGCTTTTCTCCCTGCCTCTCCTCCTTACTCATAATAACTGAACCTGTAAACAACTAACAAGATAATTTCATTCAAATCCTTTCCCTCATGTTACTCCTTTATTATTTCATCATGTCACCACTTTGTTGTGGTGGAAAGAAAAGTGGATTCAGAGTCAGAGGACCCAGGTTCAAATCTCAGCTCTGCTGTGTGTCAGTGGGCGAGTCTTTCAGTCTCTCTGGACTTTAGTTTCCTCACATCAAAAAGGAAAAGACTGACCTAAATTTTCCTTCCAATTTTAAAATCTATCATCCCTTGTTCATGAAGCCATAATTTTCTTCTTTTGACTAGTAAATCACATCTAAACTTCTTGGTTTAGCATTTAAAGGTATGTAACCTCATCTCTTTGAAAAACACAATCCTGCTCCAGACTGTTCACTCTGTTCAGGATTATTTCAGTATTTCTTTCCCTGCTCTGTATTTTTACTGATCCTGTTTTCCCTATCTGGAAGATCTTCATGCCTTATCACTATCAATTCGTGTTCATCACTTCTTCCAAGCAAGATTCTGTTGATTAATTTCACCCTCCTCTAATTAGTCCCGAGGGTTCCCATAGGGAACTTTGTACACAGTGATCACACCACATTAGTGCATGATTGCTTTTCTATCTCATTTTAAACACATACTTCTTTTCTAAAGAAGACTAATTCTACTTCTTATGTATCTCAGTGTACGACTTAGTGGCCTCAGTAGGTATTCAGTGAATTCTTGTTGAATGAATAAGTAAATGAATATGGATTAGGGAAAGTATTGCAAGCACAGTGGTGACCTCATGGTCCAGAACTGTAGCTAGGGAAGGGCCCCTGGGGCTTTTGCTCAGAGAGTGGATAATTCAGAGGGCACTGTTACTTGTCCTTCATTTTCAAAGAGGACCAATGACATCATGGGTTACCCATGAATGGATTTAAGAGAGGCAGAGTTGCACAAAGTTTTTAGCTTCCTTCTTTCCCAGAGCCATTAAAGTTCAGTGGCAAGACAAAAGGCAGATGACTGGTGATGGCCCAGGGTGCAGTGGATGACCTTGAAGTCTTCTGTATCTGACAAAGCTCTAGGCACTGCACAGTGCCTGTGTCAGCTGCCTACATGGCCTTTGGGACAAACTGCTCTCATCTGCCCCCTAAATCACTGACAGGTTTGAGGCCTGTCAGTTACCCTCAACCTGGTTTAGTCCATCTGCCTAGATGGTTTTATCGGGGTGTGGCCACTGCACATATTAGATCTTCTTGGAGCCATAGGTGAGAGCTGG
Source organism: Vombatus ursinus (assembly GCF_900497805.2). Lineage (NCBI taxonomy): Eukaryota > Metazoa > Chordata > Mammalia > Diprotodontia > Vombatidae > Vombatus > Vombatus ursinus. The sequence goes on from NW_020954652.1 coordinate 16,613,407, forward strand.
GTGATGGGCAGACACCACTGATGAATTAGCAGCCCTCACACCAGAGGTGCTACTCGTCCCTGAATAACAGTGCCATGTAGGGACAGGCATCATCTCATTGTCTCCCCATTCCTTCCCTGTATTTCCTTATGCCCCCATATGTTTTTTGCCAACTTGGTCAAGACATTTTGATGATAGCTATAGCATCATCATTATGAGTTTCCCTCCCCTCCTTGCTATTCTACAACAGCTCTGTCATTCTTCCAACTTTCCCTCTTCCAATCTGTGGCCATAGCTCAGATGAGGCTCCCTACTCTTGTCTCTGGAATACTCTATTTTCCAACAGTTGCTCTGCCTGGGTTTGACTCTAAGAAGATCAAGTCCCAGGACCAATATTTAGCTTCCTTTTGCCTACTGTCTTCCCCCATTAGATTGTAAACTTCTTGAGGGCAGGGACTATCTTTTTCTTATTTGTATCCCCAGTGCTTACCACAGTGCCTGACATACAGTAATTGCTTAATAAATGTTTATTGACTATAAGGTAGGAAAATTTCTAGTGATGGCTCTGTCACTGACCTCCATATTTTGTGAGAAGTCAACGATCATCAAAAGCCCTGTGCTTTCAGCTGGTAATCCTCTTTTCCTTCTACCCAACAAGGGCTACAAACTCTAAGGCTCTATCCTCTACAAACTTGCTCAGGACATCATGGACACAGTGTTCCAACCATGTTTATCTGATAAAAATATTTGACAGCATGTGATTTCTGGAAGAATGTACTTTTTGTGCCTGATATTGTGGATAAAGCAATACTCTTTAATATAAACAAATCCACACCTACTCCCTGCAAAAGAGTTATTACTGGGGTGCTATCTACCTGGATGTATTCATGGAGAAGTCCAAGGTGGGTGGAAAGGGACGTCAAGCAAAGCAAATTATTTTCTGGAGGAGGAAGAACTGAGACATAAGCCTTATTATTTACTGTCTTTGGTGAAAATTGAATAAAAAAATGGTTTATTAGACTTAAAATAACAGATTATGTGTGAAAGCTCATACCTCAGGAGACAGGAACTGAATTGAAAATTATTAGAAAATTGGAAACTAGATCAAAATCAAAATGGGCCAAAGGTTCAAGGAACTGAAGAGTAGAGTTACAGGGACAAGTAATTTCAGGAATGAGAGTGGTTATTATGTAGATGATGGTCATTATCTGTATCTGAGTTTCACTGGGGACAGAACAAGCAAAAATAGGTTTCCACAGAGACAGGGCAAGAAGTTATATATAAGGAAATCCTTGCTCCAAAAAAAAAAAAAAAAAGGATGGTCTCCATATCTTTGTGAAAAGTCCTTTTTATCTTATCTATTTTTCTTTGATTATGTGAAATGTTTCAAGGCTTACAAAATTTCTTTGGGCAGAATCTGATAAGATTGCATGGTAATCAGGACCTAGTCATTGCTTGAAGAATACAGACACCACTTGAATTTGGGGGCACTAGAAGCACTGGAAATAAGGAAGAACTGAATTCAGATTCTGCTTCAGACCCTTCCTAGCTCTGTGATGCTGGGCAAGTCAGAGGCTCAGAGATCAGGTCAATTTGAGAGGATATCTAGTCCAATTCCCTCACTTTTCATATCGGCAAACTGAGACTCAGGGAGGTTAAGCAACCTTCTAAAGTCACACATGTAGTAGTCATTAGAGGATGGATTTGAAAGCTGATCCTATGACCAAAGTTCTCTTTCCACACTAACAAGCTGCCTTCCTCACTCAAACTCATTGAGCCTCAATTTCTGTATCTATAAAGTAGAGATAAATGTAACTCCCAGGGTTGTTGTAAAGATCAATAATGAATAACAGATAAAAAGCTTCATAAATCTTAAAGTTCTTTATAAATGCTAGCTGTTATTAGTATTGCAATTATTATTATTAATATTGTTGTCTTCTGATATTGAACCCAGAAAGAATCAATATATCGTGAATGGGAATACTTCTCTGCAGAAAGTAATCCACCCTAAGAGAGGTTTCATAAGTGTATTGTTGAGAAGATAATAGTCTCATATTTCATCACAGGGCCAACACTGTAAGACAAAATGAAATCTCCAAATCAAAGAAGTTAATACAGGTAAAGCACTTTGTAAACCTTAAAATTCTGCATAAATATTGGTTATTAGTACCATTATCTTGGAAACTATGCCATAACGATACACACAAAAGGAAAGATGGTGGTCTGCTTGGAATCTAAATAAGTAAGTAAGTAAATAAATAAATAAATTAGAGTTTAAGAATTTGCCATATTTTATCCATCAGTGAACTGATAAGAGATGGAAATCCTTCCACTATCCAAAAGAATTGAGTAGGATTACTGGATCACAGATTTAGAGATAGAAGGGACCATTAGAGTCCTATTTGGACGTCTACAAAGCACAATATTGTTGACCAGGAATCACAGTTCAACCTAGAAGAAGCATCTATTCAACTCCCTTTATTTTAATTTCACTTTCTTCAGGAAATCTTCTGATTTCCAGTTCCCAAGTAAATGATACCAGATGGGTTAAACTGGATTATTGAAGAGAGTATACTGGTCACTGCAAAGGTTTTTAGGACAACAGGATTTGGGAATAGGAAATGACCTTAGCTACAATCTTATCATTTTGTAGATAAGAAAACAATAGCTTAAGGTTAAATCCCTTGCCCAAGGTCTTACAGGTGATGAGGGAGAGAACTAGGACTCAAACTAAAATCTTCAGACTCTACATTCATCAACACAAAATTCCCATCAAAACACTTCTAGTATGTCCCTACCATGTGCAAGGCTCTATGGTAGGCACTGAGTATGCAAATACAAAAATGAAACATTTCCTGCCCTCAAGGAACATACATTATACCATTTTGTTCCCATCACAGACTGATACATGGTCACTATAATTTATAAATTGTTCTCTTTATCCTAAGTAGGGTGATTGAATTCCTGAGACCTGATCACTTCTAAGATCTGATTCAACTAAGATCCTGAAATTGCCATGCCTTGAATCATACCCTAGACCTTCGTGATGACAAGAAAACCATGGCTGAGAGAGAGGGACAGATAGGTTTCCTGAGTACATATCAGTGCATCTGTAAATTCAATGATATAGGCATTTCTTCTATATATACAAAATTAAATTCATCCAGGCTTTCTTATCCTTTGTGATTCTTATCCATTCCTCCAATAGATTCTTCAGAGAGTGTCC